>NC_054388.1:25850015-25902515 GCF_017654675.1 Xenopus laevis | reverse complement strand
GTCTGGTCATGTGCTTTTAGAAAGAGCCAGCACTTTAGGATGGATCTGGTTTCTGGCAGTCTGTTGTTTCTCCTAGTTAGTATAACTGAATGTGTTGCAGTGGGACCTGGATATGATTGCTGTTAGGGGCAGAACGTCAGCTGATCTGTTATTTTACTACTATAATTAAACTGGAGGTTATTGGCAGGTTGGGAGATGGGGAGATTTTTGCGTCTATGGCCAGCTTTAGCTTCTTTCCTACTCTTAACACAGTTGTACTTGTTTGTATACAGTGGTTGCCATGACAACCAGTATGGTTTTTCTTTGGGCGCTATTCACTTCTTGGGGAGGGTATTTAGCAGTTTGTGTTGGTCACAGTCTGGTTTGTTATCCTTGAAAAAGAGCACAGTTGGTGTTCAAAACCTCCGAATTTTTCAATAAACATTGATTTTTTTTCACAAGTATTCCCATTGAGTGCGGTACTTTTACATTATGGGGCATATTTACATATGGTCGAATATCGAGGGTTAATTAACCCTCTATTCGACTGCCGAATGTAAATCCTTCTAATATCGAAGTCGAAGGATTTACCGCAAATAGTTTGATCGAACGGAAAATTGTTTGAACGATTAAATCCTTTGAAACGTTTGATTCTAAGGATTTTAATCCATCGATCGAACTATTTTTCTTCGACCAAAAAATTGGTCCCCATAGGCTTTCTAACATTGCACCTTGGTAGGTTTTAGGTGGCGAAGTAGGGGGTCGAAGTTTTTTTTAAAGAGACAGTACATTGACTATCGAATGGTCGAATATTTGAACGATTTTTAGTTTGAATTGTTCGATTCGAAGTAGCCAATTCGATGGTCGAAGTAGCCAAAAAAATCATTTGAAATTCGAAGTTTTTTTTTTTATTCTTTTCCTGCACTCAAACTAAGTGAATGTGCCCCTTAATATGAATAAATATATATATATATATATATATATATATATATATATATATATATATATATATATATATATATATATATATATATATATATATATATATATATATATATATATATAGTAAAATGAATGAAATGATTGTTATACATAAATAAGTACACTTAGACCAAACAATATTTACAATATTTACAGTTACACATTACACAAGTCTACATTGTTGTTACCAAAAAGGCAGGGGAATAGAGTTCAGCATCTCTGCCTTCCCCTCTGGTCTGCATTCCTCACATGTTGTCTTGTTACAGGCTCCTCCGGCTTCTCCAGCTCTCTAGCTGCCTCCTCTCAGCTGCCCCCGCCTTTTCACATTTGTCCAGCTTTCTTTTATCCTGGGTTCTCACTTGCCCCCACAGAAACCCTCAAACTGCCAATATGCTGTGATAAACCCCCAACTTGCCTACATACTGTTGAGCAAGTTTTTGTATACAAAATCAGTTTTATAGCTCCTGTAGAAATCAGCTACAATTCCAAGACAACCATTTGATATTGAAATTTGTGTAAGGGTGTGACATGGAATGTAAGCTTCCTGGAAGACTAACTTTGCAGACACTGCATAAATTCACAAATTCATATGTAACATAACATAATGGCATAACCAAAATGGACACTTCTTACAGTACTTCTATCCATGAGTGCCTCCAATTTCTACAACTATTGAGATACGTTTTTGGGAGATGCACCTTGGATTTGGCATAATATTGGGTGAGTGCCGATACTTGATGTGACTTGGATGGGGCCAAAACGTCAGATTGAAGTTCTGTAAATAAAGATTAATTTTAAGCGATAACGGATCTTTCTGTAATTTGGATTTTTATACCTTAAAGGGATACTGTCATGGGGAAACATGTTTTTTTCAAAACACATCAGTTAATAGTGCTGCTCCAGCAGAATTCTGCACTGAATCCATTTTTAAAAATAGCAAACAGATTTGTTATATTCAATTTTGAAATTTGACATGGGGCTAGACATATTGTCAGTTTCCCAGCTGCCCCCAGTCATGTGACTTGTGCTCTGATAAACTTCAGTCACTCTTTACTGCTGTACTGCATGTTGTTGTGAAATCACCCGCCCTCCCTTTCACCCAGCAGCCTAACAGAACAATGGGAAGGTAATGAGATAGCAGCTCCCTAACACAACATAATCGCTGCCTGGCAGATATAAGAAAAGCACTCAATAGTAAAAGCCAAGTCCCATTGAGGCACAAGTCACATGAGTGGGGCAGTTGGAAAACTGACAATATGTCTAGCCCCATGTCATATTTCAAAATTGAATATAAAAAAATCTTTCTCCTTGGTCTGCTTGGGGGACACAGGGACTATGGGGTATAGCTTACACCACTAGGAGGCAGGACACAACAATAAAAAACATTAACTAATCCCTCTTCCTCCTGCTATACCCCAGCTCCCAGGCGGAGCCAAGCCAACCCAGTTTTCGTTGTGTCCTCAGGAGGTTAGGACATATTCTCCTTTCAGGAGTTAGATTTTATTTTTAATTTTTTGCTTATGTTTATTTGTTTATCATTTTCCTACACAATGAGGCTGGAATGGGCATTCACACTGCGTGTCTTGCCTTTATTTCCCCCTCCAACTGGTTGTCTCCGGGGTCTTTTGTGCCCTGCACTGACCACCCAGGCACAAGTTTTCCCCCCATTTCATTTATGGGGCGCAAGTGTCTGGCTGGCAGACTGCGGACGGCAGGTAAGCACACTTCTGCTTTTTCCTGATTGCACCCGCTTATTATGGTGCCTAGGCTGTCGCTACCTAGCCTTATCTATTTGAGGAAGCGTGGGCTTTACTGAGGTACAGCGTGTTTAATTTTACACCTTACTGGGATCCCTACTTATAGCTGAGCTCGGCACCTCTCTCTCTACAGGGGGGCGCGAAGGGGTCGCATATCAGGCACGATCCCCAGCGAATTCTGGCCTCTCCCTGCAGCGTTGTAGCGCCATTCAGGGGGGCGGATCCCTCTGGCTGGGAAGCAGTTCTTTAGCCGCATCACGGAAGCGCGCACAGTTTGCGCGTCACTCCGGAGGGGCGGATCTCTCCTTCGTGCCCTGACTGCCTCCTATCCTGCGCTCAACACGCGGCTCTGCACAGTCAATCCCAGGGACTCCCAACCGCAGCTCCTCTCCGTTTGGCGCCGGTCTCTCCCTGCTGGCCATGGAACACTGCGTTCCTCTACAGTAGAGATCCAATATCAAGGATCATTACTGCGATATCCTTAACCCCTCAGTAACTGGGTTCCAGCCTTCACCACTTCTGGCATTCTGGGTTCCTAGCTAGATAAGGGGGTTTTTCTCTGTATAGGCCTCCTCTACACCCCTGCTCCCCAGCAGACCCAGCACCCTTCTGGGAGAGGTCATTATTGTCTATTTCTTTGCCTAACATATTTGAGCACCATGTCTGAGAGTTCCAGTGATACCCTCTTTCCAAGGACGGCTGCACCTGCTAAAATATATCTGGCCTGTGCCAAATGCCGCAAACGTTTACCACTCGGTAACAAGGAACCTCTCTGCTCCTCGTGTAAGTCACCTGAGCCTGTTTTGGAAAATCCAGGACCTAGAACTCAGGTAAGCTTAGACACCCATGGGGCATCAGCGGTCCAAGGCTCTGACCCTCTACCACCGGGGCCCCCTTCCCCCCCCCCCCCTCAGTGGGCTTCCCAAATGGCCTCCGGCATTCCCAAACTCGCTGATTCTTTGGACAGGCTCCTAGCGCGGCTGGATAACCCTAAACCCAAGCCATCTAAGCGCAGGGCGACCTCTCCCTCTGCTGCTGACAGGGACGAGGAGTCCATTTACCCTTTTCCTGTCCCTATAGGTTCCGGGGATGACCAGTCCCTTTCTGACGGCGAACTATCTCATGGTTTGGATCATGAGGAAGAGGATGCCCCTAAATTTTCCTCTGAAGCCGTTGATTCTCTTGTCTCCTCCGTCTTAGAGACCTTACATTTGCAGGAACCTGGGACCAGCTCTAGCTCATCCTCGGGTTTATTCAAGCGAAGGGGTCGCACCTCCCCTTGTTTTCCCTCTCATGATCAGCTTGATCAAATCATCCAACAGGAATGGGACAAGCCCGAGAGGCGCTATCAACCTAACAGACGTTTTCTTAGGCTATATCCGTTCTCTTCGGACCTCACAGACAAGTGGTCTTCACCCCCGTCGTTGGATGCCCCCGTGTCACGCCTCTCTAAGAACACAGCCTTGCCTGTTCCCGACGCAGCGTCCTTCAAGGATTCCATGGACAAAAAATTAGAGGGACTCTTTCGTTTCCTTTTCACCGCTACTGGTTCTTCCCTGCGCCCCGTCTTAGCCTCAGCATGGGTGACCAGGGCCATGCAATCCTGGTCCGAAGCTCTGCGCCGAGCTATTTCGTCCGGGATACCTCGCGAGGAACTATCCGAACTTGCCTCACAGATCAAGGAGGCCTGCGACTATCTATGTGAGGCATCCCTTGATGCAGCTCAGGTGATTGGACGATCTTCTGCTCTGGCTGTTGCTGCCCGTCGTTCCCTCTGGATGAAACTTTGGTCTGCGGACCTTTCATCTAAGAAGTCCTTGACCTCCATTCCCTTCAAGGGTAAGCTCCTCTTCGGCCCGACCTCGACAAAATCATCAGTCAAGCTACCGGGGGCAAGAGCACTATATTGCCTCAACCCAAGGCACGTCCTTCCTTTCGTAAGGGACACATTTTTCGTGGCCCCCAGAACAAGTCTTCAGGGCCCTCGCCCTCTCGACACGCCTCTTCCAGCAGAGGCCGATTCGGATCTAAGCCCCGCCTCTCTTGGCAATCCCGTAAGCCTTCTTCAAAACCTGCCGGCAAGCCTGCATCAGCATGACGGTTCCTCTTCCAGTGAACTAACCGTAGGCGTCAGACTACGGCATTTCGCAGGCGCATGGACTACCCTGACTTCAGATTCCTGGGTACACGAGGTGGTGACTCGGGGTTACTACCCCACCTCACCGCTTCTTCTCGTCCAGGCTACCTCAAGAACCCACCAAGGCCCAAGCTCTTCTAGACGCCATAGACAATCTTCTACTTTCAGAAGTCATCATTCCGGTTCCTCCCCAGGAGAGATTCAAGGGCTACTATTCCAACCTTTTCGTGGTCCCCAAAAAGGACGGAATCCGGCCGTCCAATTTTGGATGTCAAGGAGCTCAACTTGTTCATGCGTCCGAGGAAGTTCAAGATGGAGTCTCTCCATTCTGTCATTGTGGCAATGTCTCCAGGTCAATTTCTTACCTCCCTGGATATCAAGGAAGCGTACCTTCACGTTCCCATTTTCCCTCCCCATCAGAGATTCTTACGATTTGCCGTCCGCAACCTGCACTTTCAGTTCACAGCTCTCCCCTTCGGTCTCGGCTCCCCTAGTCTTCGCCAAGATCATGTCTGTAGCCACGGCATTGATCAGGACTTCGGGGGTGTCCATCACCCCTTACCTCAACGACCTTCTCATCAAGGCTCCAACCTTCCTGGCAGCCCAACAGGCTCTCTGGCTGACTACGGACAGGTTATAGGCGTTAGGTTGGTAAATCAACCGAGACAAGTCCTCCTTGACCCCAAGTCAGTCGATGGTATTCCTGGGGATGCTGTTCAATACTCAGACACAAAGGGTGTCTCTTCCAATGGACAAGGTCCATCACCTCCGTTCCTTAGTCCTCCTCCTTCTTTCGAAGCCAAAGCACACAGCCAAGTTCTGCATGAAGGTCCTGGGAGTCATGGTGTCAACCATAGAAGCAGTTCCCTTCGCGCAATTCCATCTCCGGGAACTTCAATGGAACATTCTCTCGGCCTGGAAACGCAAATCCCTGCTTTAAGAGATTCGCCTGTCACACAAGACCAAGGCGTCCCTTCTCCGGTGGACTCACTCCAGCCACCTAACCAAGGGCAAACCTCTAGGGGATCCTCAATGGAAACTCCTAACAACCGGGTCCTCGAGGGGCTCTCTGCACAGGGCCTCTGGTCCCCAGCAGAGCAACGCGTTCACATCAATCTCCTAGAGATTCAGGCCATTCGCCTAGCCCTATTCCACTGGCAGCACCTTCTGGCGGGTCAGGCGATCATAATCCAATCCGACAATTCCACCACAGTAGCCTATGTCAATTATCAGGGCGGAACAAGAAGCAGAGGTGCGCTAAACGAGATCGGACTAATCTTTCGCTGGGCCGAGGCTCACCAATCGCAACTGTCGCAATTTTCATCCCGGGCCTCCTCAATTGGGAGGCGGACTTTTTCAGCAGGCAGTCCCTGGACCCAGGCGAGTGGTCCCTAAGGGACGACATTTTCCGTCCACTCACCCTAAAATGGGGAACCCCGGAGGTCGACCTCATGGCATCTCGCCACAACCGGAAGGTGCCTCGTTTCACCGCGCATTGCAGGGACCCTCTAGCGCTAGCAGCGGACGCACTCACAGCTCCCTGGGACTTCCAGCTCGCATACGCCTTTCCTCCTCTGCCTCTTCTACCCAGAACGAACAAGAAGTTGCAGAGAGAACGCACCACTCTCATCCTCATTGCTCCCAACTGGCCTCGTCGCTCCTGGTTCTCTGAACTAGTGAGCCTATCTGTAGACGATCCGTGGACTCTTCCGGTCGTCCCAGATCTCCTGTCTCAGGGGCCAATTCGACATCCATGTCCAGCCAGCCTCCATTTTACGGCATGGTTATTGAGACCGCCATACTGAAGAAGGGCTTCTCCAATGATGTGATTCT
The DNA here is from genome assembly GCF_017654675.1 of Xenopus laevis. Taxonomy (NCBI): domain Eukaryota; kingdom Metazoa; phylum Chordata; class Amphibia; order Anura; family Pipidae; genus Xenopus; species Xenopus laevis. The sequence goes on along the minus strand of NC_054388.1, from coordinate 25,895,828 downwards.
CCCCATGAGAGCAGCTCGCAAACCAGTCTCTGCCAAGACCTACCACCGAGTCTGGTCTTCCTAGCACCAGTGGTGCCAACATCATAGGGGCGGACTTCCTACGCTTTTCCATTGCCAACATCCTGGCCTTTCTGCAACAGGGTCTTTCGATGGGACTTTCCCTGGGATCCCTGAAGTCCCAGGTTTCGGCCCTGTCCATCCTCTTTCAGTGGCGACTTGCCTTACATTCCAAAGTTAAGACCTTCCTTCAAGGGGTGGCCCACGTTAAACCTCCGGTTAGGTCTCCTGCTCCGTCTTGGGACCTTTCTCTTGTGCTTCGTTCCCTTCAAGGACCTCCCTTCTAGTCCTTATCTCCCATATCCCTGCTATGGCTAACATGGAAGAGTTTTTCTGCTGGCCATTGCATCGGCCCGCAGGGTATCGGAGATGTCTGCTCTTTCATGCAGATCCCCCCCCTTCTCACTTTTCACCAGGACCGGGTGGTCCTCCGCACTATCCCTTCCTTCCTTCCCAAGGTGGTCTCTTCCTTCCACTTGAAACAGGAGATCACTATCCCCACCTTTGGTCCATCTCCTTCCAGTCCTAAGGAGGTGGCTCTTCACGCTCTGGATCCGGTCCGCGCCCTGAAGTTCTATCTTCACCGAACCGAGGGCGTCCGCCAGATGGCCTCATTGTTCATCATTCCCTCTGGACCACGCCGAGGTGGCCCCGCCACCAAGGCCACCATTTCCCGTTGGATAAAACAGACCATTAAGTGGGCCTACTCTGTTCAGGGATTAAACCTTTGCGGCATCTGACACCCGCTTCGGCAGGAAGGTACTTCAAGCCACGGTGGCTAGTTCCACATAGGCCTCTACCTCCCGCCCGTATTCTTGGGACAGCTTTGGTATGTCCCCATAGTCCCTGTGTCCCCCAAGCAGACCAAGGAGAAAAGGAGATTTTGTGATACTCACCGTTAAATCTCTTTCTCTCCAGACGCTTGGGGGACACAGGTCTTCCCTCCCTGGTTGAGGCCTTCACGTGTACTTCAGACATGGTCTTACTGCCTTCTTTTTTATTGTACATAGTTTTCGGGTTTCACGTTTTTGTGGTTAATAACCTCCTGTTCTGTGCTTTGGTACAAACGGGCTTGGCTCCGCCTGGGAGCTGGGGTATAGCAGGAGGAGGAGGGATTAGTTAATGTTTTTTATTGTTGTGTCCTGCCTCCTAGTGGTGTAAGCTATTGCCCGTAGTCCCTGTGTCCCCCAAGCGACTGGAGAGAAAGAGATTTAACGGTGAGTATCACAAAATCTCCTTTGCTCTTTTGAGAAAAGTATTTGAGCGCAGATGTCTGCTGGTGTAGCAATATTAACTGATGCGTTTTTTAAAAAAAAACATGTTTTCTCATGACAGTATCCCTTTAAGTCTATTAGAAAATCATATAAACATTAAATAAACCCAATAGGCTGGTTGTGCTTCCAATATGGATTAATTATATATAAGTTTGGATCAAGTAGAAGGTACTGCTTTATTATTACAGCGAAAAAGGGAATCATTTTTTAAAAAAATGATTTGAATAAAATGGAGTCTATGGGAGATGGCCTTTCCTTAATTTGGAGCTTTCTGGATAACGGGTTTCCATATAATGGATACCTGTATGTATGGGGGTTACTGGAATTACCAATAATTTCACAAATGAGGATTACAGTATAAAAATGGGATCAGAGGACTCTGCTCACAAGTAGTGCTGGGCGAATAAATTTAAAAGACACATTCGCTGAGAATTTCCATGTTTCACCAAAAGAGAATTAATTCGCAAATCTGCTGCGACAATTCACCAGCGGGGGGGAAAAAATGACATTTCTCTAGAATGGCCCTTCTGGTCAGTGCAGCAACCATGGGGTTAAGTATTCACCTCCGGAGGCAGGATGATCCACCTCCGGAGGCAGGAGAGAAGAAAAAATAGAATCTCGACTCCTCCCTTTTCATATAAGCTCTTGCTTCTCCTGATTCCCCTCAGTTTTTTTTCTTCTGTACTACTTGGAGTTTGTGACAGTAACATTTTTTTTTTCCTTTCCTGTATACTTTTTCGTTCAGGTTTTTATTTATATTTTATTTTCACCAAGAACAAACCCACTTATGAGCAGGAGGCATCCTAGCTCAAGAGGCATTTGTGTACAATCACCAGTCTTAGATACCACTCCTCAGGACTGGCAGGCTACTAAGAGGAACACAATTTCAACACAGCCACCAGCTCTCAGAGCCTTGGTGTTGCTGTTGGCGCCGCACTTAGGAGGTGCTTGGATTTCAGCACACTGCCAGGGGAACCTGATCTCACGGATCGCCAAGCGCATTTCTAAGGCGCCGAGTCCTAGGCGCACTTCCAGTTTAGGAAGAAATGGCATCAAACGTAGTGTTTCTGTGCACGCATCCTACAGGTGACTCGATTACCGGCGCCATTGTGGATTTTTTCAACAGGCACGCCGCATTGAACGGAGCAGCAGAGGCACTTCACTAGAGACAAGGTAGCGTTTTTAATCCGCAATGGGTTTTAACCCAAGTGGATCTTATCAGGGCTGTCTACATTAACAATAAGCTGTACTTATGATACAAGCATTGTTCTATAATAAATACCTGCTGGGCACATGAGGGAGATAACTGCCTTACAAATGCTTTTCAAGGCAGAGGAAGGCAACATTATAGATCAGTTATATATCTTGCCATATTTGACTAGCCATTAAGAATAATCATTCTACTAACAGATATTTCACCATGGATACAGACATGGGTCTAGAGGAGCTTAGGAAGGAAGTGACCAGCACAGCTACACCCAAGACAAGGAGGGCAGATAAAAGATCCCAAAACCAATTGAAAAATGCAAGTTCCGTAAACATACATTATGTAAAGGGGAACAAGGAGTATGCCTGGACTGTGCAGAACCACCAGCTTCAGCGCCAACCTTATCACCACAGGCCATTCCTTTGCAACAAGCAGAGGGCAGCCCCACACACATAGAAACTCAAGTTCCTTCTACATCTAAATCTCCCCAGTTAGAGGAATTATTTGACTGGATTAAGTCGACCATTCAGTCTTCCATTAAGCAACCTGCTACCCATAGCAAGAAATGAAAGGCACACGCAATCTTAGATACAGATTCATCTAGTTCTAAAGAGGCAAGTGATCAAGATAGTGATATAGAGCCAGGAGAAATCTGTGACAGTCAGAATTCCTCCAACGACTCCGACACAGAACGGCAGTACCGCTCAATTGTGGGCCTGAAACAGCCCAAAGATTACTACTCGAGATGCTGGCGACACTAGAAATAAAAGACGAAACAACAGCCAAGTCAAAGGCAGACAAAGTGTTGGGTGTACAACCTAGAAAATCAAGAGCCTTCCCGATATTTAAATCAGTATCGCAGGTTATAGAAAATGAATGGTCAAAACCAGATTACAGATTTACTCAGACTCAAGGATTCCTTAACACTTACCCTGTTTCAGAGGAGCAACGTCCTGCTCATCAGATCACCTTCATACGACCAACGTCGCAAGGACACCCAGATTTGCGTCACGACACTCAAACAACACGGTTGGATAGTGAATCACAGAAAGTCATCTCACATCCACACAGCACATTCAGTTCTTGGGAATGCTATTCAACTCATCCCTTCAGACAATCTGCCTTCAGAAAAGATTCAGACAGTTGTGAACACAGCCCAGCAGATCTGCACTCGGAACACGATTTCAGCAGAACGCTGTCTGCAACTATTAGGTTACATGGTAGCAGCGCTGGAGGTGCTACCTTTCAGCAGATTTCACATAAGAGAATTCCAAAACCACTTTCTAAGCCACTGGAACAAGAAACTTGTCACAGAAAATCCTGATGACCTTGCAGGTCAAGCGTTCACTGAGCTGGTGGACTTCACCTCACAACCTCTCTCAGGGCAAGTCATGGGCCTTACCACAATGGACAGTTGTTACAACAGACACCAGTCTTACAGGCTGGGGGGCAACTTGGCCACACCGCACATGCCAAGGGACATGGTCATCAGCAGCGTCAATCATTTCAAGAGATCAGAGCAATACGAAATGCCATACTTCATTGGTCTCGAGAGAGTTAGCAAACCAGCCACTCCGAATTCAGTCAGACAATGCCACAGCGGTAGCCTACCTAAACAAACAAAGGGGTTCACGCAGCAACAAAGCAATGTGAGAAGTAACTCGGATACTCAGCTGGGCCCGGCCATCTCCACAGTTTTCATTCCAGGAATATTAAACTGGGAGGCAGACTACCTCAGCCGACAACGGCTGGACCAAGGGGAGTGGTCACTTCACCCGGACATTTTCCCACAGTTAGTGACCAGATGGGGAAGACCAGAAATAGACATGCTAGCGTCAAGACACAATTTCAAGGTACCTTTGTACTGCGCCAGGTCACAGGACCCAAGAGCAGCATACGTGGATGCCTTAGTCATACCATGGATTTTCTAAAGAGTATGCCTTTCCCCAACTAGCACTTCTTCCAAGAGTTATAAGCAAAATACGGCAAGAGCAGACAGAGACCATTCTCATTACCCCATACTGGCCGAGGAGACCATGGTACTCCAAACTCATCAATATGTCAGCAGCTCCACTGTGGCTACTGCCTCTTCGACCAGACTTATTGACTCAGGGGCCCATCAAACACGACAATTTGACATGGTTGCATTTGACGGCCTGGCTATATAAACCGAATTATGGTTCTCAAAAGGGTTTTCAAAAGAAGCCACCAACCTACTATTGAAGGCCGGGAAGCAGTCCACCACTAAGTTCTATCATAGAACTTGGAGAGCTTTCATAAATTGGTGCGCATCCATGCTTGTTCAGTGGCAACAAGCGACAGTAAAGACATTTGTCGCGTTTCTTACACAAGGTTTCCAATTAGGCCTTTCCTTAGCCACCCTGAAGGGTCAAATTTCAGCCCTTTCCTTACTACTACAACACCAGTGGGCAATAGAACCAGATCTCATACAATTTATGCAAGGGGTGGGCAAGGTCAGGCCCCTGTACAGGGATCCAACACCTCCTTGGGATCTCACCTTGGTCCTACAAGTCCTGCAAGGGCCCCCCTTTGAGCCATTAGCATCCTGTCCACTTAAATGCCTCACCTGGAAGATGACCTTCCTCTTAGCTATTACATCAGCAAAGATGGTATCGGACATGGCAGCCTTATCTCACAAAGAGCCATGGCTCATCTTGCACCAGGATAGGACAGTTTTCAGAACTGTACCTTCTTTTCAGCCCAAGGTAGTATCTGTATTCCACATAAATGAGGAAATCAACCTTCCTTCCCTCTGACCTAAGCCTGCTAATGCCAAAGAAAAGGCACTACATAAGCTAGATGTAGTGAGAGCAGTATGTTACTACTTAGACAGATCCAAAGATTATAGAAAGTCAGATACATTTTTGGTGACTTATGGCATCAATAAAGGGTCTTCTGTTTCCAAAGCGTACAATAGCCAGATGGTTGGTAATGACTATTAACTGTGCTTATGACCTTAGTCAAAAAACTAGACCCTTCAAAGTCCGAGCACATTCTACCAGAGCACTAAGTGCATCCTGGGCATTATATAATCTAGCTACTCCAGAACAAATCTGTAAGGCAGCCACTTGGGTGTCCCTATCTATATTTGCAAAATTTTATAAACTACATGTATTTCATTCAGCCCCTGCAGCATTTGATAGGAAAGTTCTCCAAGCTGCAGTGCGGACACAATAATTCTTTAACCCAGCCCTAGAAACGAGGGACAGCTTTGGAACATCCCCATGGTTGCTGCACTGATAGGAAGGGCTGTTCTAGAGAAAGATGGTTTTTCGACTTACCGAAAAAATCTTTTTCTCGACGGCCTGGACTGTCAGTGCAGTAAGCCCCACCCTTAAGTTATCGTTAGGTTTGCAAAAGTTGATAACGTTAAAATATGAAAAGTATGGTTTGTTGTGAATCTCTTCTCGCTCTTTCTCTGCTATCCTTTCTATTCTCCAAACTGAGCTGACAAACTAAACTGAGGGGAATCAGGAGGAGCAAGAGCTTATATGAAGAGGGAGGAGTCGAGATGCTATTTTTTTTCTGTCCTGCCTCTGGAGGTGGATACTTAAAGGGATCCTGTCATCAGAAAACATGTTTTTTCAAAACGCATCAGTTAATAGTGTTACTCCATTAGAATTCTGCACTGAAATCCATTTCTCAAAAGAGCAAACAGATTTTTTTATATTCAATTTTGAAATCTGACATGGGGCTAGACATTTTGTCAATTTCCCAGGTGCCCCCAGTCAAATTCTTGGCTAACATCTTAGCCCCGTTGGTAGGCAATACAGTGCATCATATCCAGAATGCCAAAGAGTTTGTAACCAAGATTCACGGCGTTACACTAGAGGCAGAATAAACAATGGTATCATGTGCCTCTGTAGTAGGTATACATGTGAACAATGATACCATTGTTCACATGTATACCTACTACAGAGGCAATTGAGACTGTAAGAAATCGACTGCAACAAGATAACACCCTTAGCAGCAGAACGAAGCTCAGTCCCAACCAAGTATGTTTGTTGCTAGATTTGTGTCTTAACACCACATACTTCAAGTACAAGAACCTTTTTATAGACAGAAACATGGCTGTGCAATGGGTTCTCCAGTCTCTCCTATTGTAGCAAACCTGTACATGGAGGAAGTGGAAAGGAGGGCCTTACTTACTTTCCAGGGAACTACACCGAGTCACTGGTTCAGGTATGCGGATGACACTTGGGTTAAAATCAGATCCAATGAAGTGGCGGCCTTTACAGAACACTTTAGTGGACAATAACATCAAGTTCACAAGGGAAGATGTCCACAAGAACAAACTTGCCTTTTTGGACTGTTTGATATGCATCCAAGAGGGGGGGTAACTTGAAGACGGAAGTATACAGGAAACCCACTCATACGGATCAGTATCTGTTGTTTGATTCCCACCATCCGCTGGAACACAAACTGGGTGTCATTAGAACTTTGCACCATAGGGTGGAAGTTGTGGCAACTGAGTCCAGAGACAAAGAGCAAAAACATCTTAGAGGAGCTTTGAAAGTGTGTGGCTACCCAGACTGGGCCTTTGTCAAAACAGCAGCAACCAAGCCCAACAGGAACACCAATAGAAATAACCGCCCGGAGACACATAGTAGGCGAAACATAGTCATCCCATATGTAGCTGGAGTGTCTGAGAAACTCAGGAGGATTTTTAACAAACACCACGTCCCTGTGTTTTTCAAACCTAGCAACACACTGAGACAAAAACTGGTGCACCCAAAGGATCCAACCCCTAAAGAAAAACAAAGCAATGTGGTATACGGAGTCCAGTGTAGCGAGGAGTGTACAGATCTATACATTGAGGAGACAATACAACTGCTCACCAAGCGAATGGCTCAGCATAGGAGGGCGAACTCTACAGGGCAAAACTCAGCTGTCTTTCTACACTTAAAAGACAAGGGATACTCCTTTGAAGATAGCAAGGTCCAAATATTGGATAAAGAAGACCGTTGGTTTGAACAAGGTGTGAAAGAGGCGATTCGTGTCAAGGTGGAGAAACCATCCCTAAACAGAGGCGGGGGCCTTCGACACCACCTGTCTGCTACATACAATGCTGTTCTAACATCTGTAACCCAGCAGTTTCAGAACACTTTCATGCAATTCTCACAAATAACACCTCTTTCTACGAGTTGCATGACACATTGGATAATCCTATCACAGTAACTACACAGAATCTACACCTCTGTGAATTTCTTCAGATGTAACTCATCTTTGAAGAGTTACAATGTGCCATTGTGATTGGATTAGTGGAAGAGTTTATATGCCGAGAACTTCCCACACCAGTCAGTTGAACTGAAGAAGCTGCTCGGATGAGTAGTGAAACGTCTTCATTGATTATTCAGCAAGTCCAGTTGTTTTTAGATTTACCTATATGTAGGGACCCGTAGAGTTAATCCACGGTTTAAAGGGTTAAGGGCCCTGAGCCTCATGGCTTGAGATATGGGTTTTCTGCCTGAATTTTTCAGGGGCAGAGCCTTTGGATTGGTGCACATGGCTGATCCCAAAAAGGAACCACAAGGTGGTGCTGTGCAACCCTATAAAAGATGATGCCATGTGCTCTGTCAGGATTACAGTTCAGGTTACAGTGACTGCTGCAGATATTTGTTTCACTTGTAATAGAGTGACAACACCGGCAAAATGTAGGCCTTTAATGGAGTATGATAGGCCTGCCAAAGGCTGGGCAGGATCCTCCAGTGCCTGGATAACTCAACTGAGATGGTTTGGAGTTTGGATGCCGGATTTCTGTATTCACCTTTTGCAGATGGGTGAGAGATGCAGTTCAGCAATGATGTAAATTTGTGCTCACGCTATAGACAGTGCTGGGAGCTATGAATGGAGGATCAAACAAGCTGCATGTGTTTCATGGAATGGATTCATCGCTGTGGATGCCTGCTCCAGCTCTGGATGAGCCTACCCATCTGTGTGAATCCCCAGGGTAAGGTGTGCCATGCGGAGGGTAGAAAAAGAGAGGATCCAGGATGGTTTTTGTTTATGACACAGGCTGTTGTTGATGCCTACCACGAGGGAGCCAGTACCTAACCGGAGGGAAAGGTATTTTGCGCTGTAGCGCTACCTGGGACCAAGTGTACTCTTTTGGGGACAAGGGATGGAACACTTGGGCTGCCAAAAGGAGTAGTGCGGGACTTTGCCTGGCAAGGAGGTGTCAGGATTGGACTTGCATAGGTTCCCATGGGAGTGGGTCATTTGATATGATGTGAATGTGTTTTACTTCCCCTTTAATAGTACACTTGTTTTATATAAAGTTATATTGTTATATAATAAAGTGTGTGGGTGATTTGTTTCCTAATGGGAATATCTTCAGGAGTATTCCAGGACCCCATTAAGTGGAGGCGCTGCCAGAGAAGAGTTTTCCCAGTACCCTTTCAACTTGCAAAGGGAACTCAGGATCCGAGTTGGTAAGCTGGTACAACCGTGGCACCAGGGGGGTCGCCAAGAGGATATACCATGACCTGGATGAATGAAAATCTGCATAGTCATTCAGGTCCCAAGGTTAAGTATACATTATTAAGTTGGTATTATAGTGTACAGAACTCATATACAGTTTGTGGCATTGTGAGTGGAATATTCTTTTCAGCATTTTGTGTTGCTTACTTTTGGTCTGACAAAACAAATTTGTCATATTCAACAGCCATCTTGCAACAAACAGCCTGTCGTTTGTGCACTGCAGAACAGTTTGTGTTCACCATTTGATCTCCTGTTCAAAAAAGAAAAACACATCTTTATTTCTTCCCTCAGCAAGGGTACATTGAAAATCATCAGTACAATACAACAATATTTGAATGATTATTCAAATTGGTGGTGTGGCAGAAGGGACATTTCAAATAGTGGATATTAACTTCCCATGAAAATAATGCAAATAACCTCTCGTGCAAAATACAAGTTTAGGGCCCTAAAGAGCAAAAGAAACTGAACAGTAAAGTTATTACCAAAAGCAATAACGTGGAAGATGTGTGTCGGGATCCACAAGTGAAAAATATCTACACTAAGAAAAATAGCTGTATATAAAAGACACTAAGAAAAATAGCTGTATATAAAAGACACTAAGAAAAATAGCAGTATATAAAAGATATTAGATAAAATAAATAATATTGAAAGGGTTATTCACATTTGAGTTAATTTTAGTATGATATAGGGAATTTGCAATTGTGGTTTTTGAGTTATTTAGCTTTTTATTAAACAGCTCTCCAGTTTGTAATTTTAGCAATCTGGTTGCTAGGGTTTAAATTACCCTAGTAACCATGCATTGATTTAAATAAAATAATAGAATTTGAATAGGAGATGACACCGAATAGAAAGATGAGTAATAAAAAGTAGCTTATAACAATAAATGTATATCTTTACAGAACATTTGTTTTTTAGATGGGGTCAGTGACACCCCCATTAGGAGAAAAAGGCAAATAATTAAAAAAACATTAAAAAAAAACAAAAATCAATAATGAAGACAAATTGAAAAGTTGCTTAGAATTTGCCATTCTATGACATACTAACAATTAACTTAAAGGTGGACCACCCCTTTAAAAGACATAAAATATTATTTTATTGGTTATAATCACTAACCTCAGCTGCCAGGATGGAGTTCATCTTTGAGGAAAAACAGACTGGCAAGTAGTACTACACTATGGAGTGGAGTCATATAATCTCTTGCCCCAGGGTTCCCTTGCAATTGCCTTGGGCTGTGCGCGTTTACAGTCAAGTTAGAACATGGAGGGTAAATACCTTTCATACTACTATGAATGCCCATGTCCAGGGCAGCTGCAAGAGATCCCTAAACAAGAGACAACATGGCAGTGCAGCAGTCCGTAGATTTTTACCCCTGAATACCCCTGAATAGTGCAGCAAACAGAAATGTTGAATCGTGGTCTAAGGTTAGCGATTACAATTGGATGTGGGCACCCCCAGTTATTAGCCTTTTCCTTGTCCTACCAGCTGAACTTTCAGAAGATACAATTGTTAGTGAACGATCTCCGCAACACACATCAGCCTGAAAAGACTGTCCATAAATATAGTTAATAGTGTACCTGCTTTTTGTCTAAGTTCGTGGTCTTCCCAACATGTAAACATAAAAGTAAGTTTGGGGCAAAGACAAAAACATACAAATTAATATTATTTCTAGAATTATTATTGTGGGAGCATTTGCTGAACATTCCATTACGGACTTCTACTGGGCTATAAATCACAAGATCAGCCACATAATTTAAGGCATACTTTAACCCTTTCACTGCCAGCGGATTTGGCCAACTTGGTACTTTTGCCAGATAATTTTTGAACATTTTGCACTCTTTCACTTTAAGGGCCTTTTCTGGGGGGAGTTTTTTAGTTTACAGAGGAAAACAATATATTGTTTTCTTTTCAGGACAACCTTAGCTTTCAAAATGCAAGACTTTTTGTTTAATTCCCCTTCTGTAACAAGATATAGGCTTATAAGTGTCTTATGAAATTAAATTTTAAAAAAATAATGGTTCCCATAATATTCAACTTCGCAAAACTGCATACTTATGATTTCAAGGCCAACCGTTCCATTAACGGTAGGTTTACCCTAGAAAACTACACATTATTAGAAAGAATAGATTCTGACATCCAAAATGGGTAAATATGCCTTTGTAATTCAAACTACCAAGTTGCAATTCTTTCTTAAATAATAGGTTTTTTTTTATAAAAAATTGGAAAATTTTTGAAAAAGACCTCAAAACTTCCAACTTGCAGCAAACTTTCTCCGACATACTATTAAGATAAAACACCCTAACGATGATTGCTTGGTGTCCGCTGAACACTTTGATGTCCAATATGCATAGGTTTACCTAAATATGTGGCATATAGATGCCCCAAAATGAAAACACCCCCATATGATCTATCAGTTGTGTAATTCCAGAGACTGCAAAATCAACACATATACAGCATTTTTTGAGGGGCAAAGGTAGAAAAAAAATGTTCACCCCAGAAAACCATATATTTTTGGAAAGTACACATTTCCTCAAATCCAGATAGGGAAAGCATGTCTTTCTACTCCAAAGTATCACCCTCCAAAGTACCAAGGTAAAAGACCATATATATGAATGCTTGGGGTCCACTGAACAGTTTGATGCTCAATATGCATAGGTTTACCTAAGTATGTGGCATATAGGGGCCCCAAGATGAACACACCCCTGTATGATCTATCATTTCAGGTACTGAAAAATCAACAAATTTTGTCAGGTTGAGCCACAAGTCTGGGCAGGTGGCTGACAGAGAGTCCAATAGGCAGGCCGAGGTCAATACCAGCTGATCCAACAAGCAGAAAAAATGGAGTGGAGGAACACAGACACGGAACAGGGAACCAGATGAGGAGTCAGGAACAATGGCAGAAATCCGGAACAAAATATCTGGCTCTGAGGCTTCAATGATCAAGCAACTAGGAGTTCCTTCCAATGGGCTTAGAAAGTTCATGAACTGAATAATTGAAAACACGATGTAAATAAGTTGAGCAGAGGAAAAGATAAGCAGTGACCCATGACCATCAGGATAGTTGACCCACATACATTCTGAAAACCCTCAGTGGCTAAGAAGGTTAATGCACATATAGTTCATCAAGCAGGCCAGGGTTCGAGAACAGGTAAGTCCTGACACATTTTACAGCATTTTATTAGGGGTAAAAACTAGAAAAAGTACACTAACCCTAGAAAACCATATATTTTCAGAAAGTACACATTCACCCGAGTCCAAATTGGGCACGCATGTCTGTCTACTCCAAAGTACCAAGCCATACAGCTTTCCTGAGATTTGGCGATTTTGGTGACATTTCCGAAAATCACCTCAAAGCATTCATTTTCCAGCATCTTTTTCTCCTAAATACTATTCGGTACCAAGATAAAACACCCTAAAAATGAACGCCTGGGATCAGCTCAACAGTTTGATGCCAAATATGTATAGGTTTACCTAAATATGTGGCATATAATCGCTCATTTCAGGTACTGCAAAATCAACACATTTACAGCATTTTATAAGGGGTAAAACTACAAGTACACTCACCCCAGAAAACCATATATTTTTGAAAAGTACATATTCTCCTGAACCCAAAATAGGTACACATCTTTTTACGCTAAAGTACCAAACCGCAAACTTCCTAAATTTGGTGAATTTTGGTATTTCTGAAAATCGTCTCATAGTTTCCATTTTGCAGTATCTTATCTTCCACATATCATTAGCCAAGATAAAGCACCCTAAATATGAATACCTGGGGTCCACTGAACAGTTTTATACCCAATGTGCATAGGTTTATTGCAGTATATAACATGTAAAGACCCAAAAGTCTATCTTGTGCATGTCTTACATTTTACCTGCCAGTTTTATGCGAGGTAAAAGCTACAAAAAATGATGGTGACCCCTGAAAACCATATATTTTAATATATTCTTAATTTTTAATTTAATATTTTTTCAGCTGCCAATTTGCCTTCTGTGAACAAAATGACTCGTTTAATGTGCCACAAGACCACGCAACAGTACAAAGACTCCCTAAACACCATATATTTTTGAAAAGTTCTCATTCTGACGAATCCAAAATGGGTAATTGTGTCTTTCTATCCAAACTGCAAAGCTACGCTAAAACAACACAAGGAACAACAATGCAGGCATAAAATAGCAATACAATCACAAAAATCAAATACAATTATGCAAATCAATGAAAAAAACTAAATTATTGATCCGACAGCATGGTTTTGCATCCAGAATACTTGCTTCAATAGCCACGCTGTGAAATCAACAGTATTTAGGAGAAAAAAGTGTATAGCTCTAAAAAGTGTGTAAATGTGAGTGTATAAATATGTGCAAGAGTATGCAAAAGGAAAAAGTCCATAAAGAATACAGAAAAGCAAAGAAAAAAGCTAGCTTTAATAAAATGTGTAGTGTTTGTGTGTAAATGCATGTACAGGCCCGGATTTGTGGAGAGGCCACCAAGGCCCGGGCCTAGGGAGGCAGGATTTTAGGGGGAGCATGCTGCCAAACTGCACCCACATTGGTACAGAAACACTGAGGATGCGCAGAAGATACAATAGTTTTAAAAATTTTGCATGTGCAAATCCCCATTTCTCTGGTCCCGATGAAAATTTGCACAAATAAAAGGTAGGGGATGGCTCAGATGAACTGCAGCCGGCCTAGGGACACCCCCTAGGTAAATCCAGCCTTGTGCATGTATTTGTGTGTAAATATGTAAAAAAATAAATAAAAAAGGTACATACCATTTCTGTGTGCAGGAGGTCCTTGCAGCATTGGAGGGTCTCAGGATCATAGAGTCTCTGCAGGAAGTGAGTGGGCGGGTGCTGGGGGGCTGGAGTTGGGTCCTGCTTTGGGTGGTGTGGAGCTGCCTTGTCCTGCGACGATCAGGTAAGAAGTTGGGTCCTGCGACAATCTGGGGGTGCAGGACCTACATGGAAGCCCCCCTAGTGTATCAAGGAAGCCCTTTAATGCAAAGCATGTAGGTGCTACGTGCTTGACACTTAGAGCATTTTTCTGCCAGCACGTAGTACCTACATACTTGTAATTATTACAAACTTTAACCCCTTGTGTGTTCTACAGGCACTGACGTACTGCATATTATACATTCCTCAGAGCTGGATCACCAGCTTTTACAGCCGCTGCTCTGTTCCCAATCACGTGGCAATGAACAGGAGTGAGAATAGAGTGCCCCCTTCCCTTGGGCATGATCAATCCAGGACAGCAAAAATGTGGAAACTACTGTATGTATAGAAGCTAATAAAACATACTGCATTTTAACACTACTCCACTGGGAAGACTTTACTAGATATGGGAATATTGTTGGTGGGATTTGCTTTCCATTTCGCTACAAGAGAACAAGTCGGGCACTATTATTGGGTGATTAGGCCTGACTCACAGTTAGGGTTCCAATTCATCCCATACCATAGGTGAGGTCAGTGCAGGCCATTTAGTGCATGCTATCTTTTTGATTGAGTTATGCGATCTGCCAATTTTCTGAACTGCTGCTGCGGACACTTCCACTTCACTTACAATTGACTGGGGCATATCTAGCAAGGCAGAACTTTTACAAATTGAGTTGTTAGAAAGGTGGCAACCTATGATGGCATTACCCTAAAAGTTATTATGCTTTTCAGAATGATTCTATTGTGATGTTTTATTGCAGGAAATTACATAGCTGCCTGGCCTGTGTCTACAATGAGTGTGGTTTAAAACAGCCAGTACCACTAATTAGAAATTAATCACTTACAATCACTCAAATAACACTAATTCTCTGTTATTGCTTTTTTCTATGGTACCCTCAAAAGCAGACCAGTCTTTTGGCAACATACATTTGTCATATCCACACCATGGAGTTCTCCATGAGACTGATAATTACACATATACATTGTTGCCCACAATTGTATAAAAAGGAATATGGATTCATTGATTAATAACAGCTACACTCTGACAAATCTAATTAATGTTCTACTATCATATTATAGTTACCTGCTGTGGTATGAATGTCATTTCAGTCAATAGAAAGACAGAAAAGATGGTTGCCCATGTCACTGGTTTGCCAATGGTTACTATCCAAGCTCCACCTTACCTGTTCTTTTGCTCTGGAGATTCAGGTTTGCATAAGAAGATTCAGACGGTTTCTGTGACATTTCTTTGTGGTTTATACTGCAATAAACAAATCTTTTTAAACTAGGTGTGGGGGGGGAGGGTTCAGTAAAAGATTCAGTGGTAGACAGGTTAGATGAGATAGTGGGCAAAGAAAGGGAAAATGGGGGAGGAGATTTGGCTGGGGATACTGTTAAGGATAGGGAGGACCACATGTCATATGTTCAATATGGTGCCAGTATTAAATGTATGTTTACAAATGCAAGAAGTCTGACTGGTAAAATGGGAGAGCTGGAGCTGCTGGTGATGGAAGGAAAATATGATGTGATTGGTGTGGCCGAAACATGGCTGAATGAGTCGCATGACTGGGCAGTAAATATCAGTGGCTATACTTTGTTTCGGAGGGACAGAGGCAATAGAAAAGGAGGAGGGGTATGTCTGTATGTTAGGCAGGATTTAAAAGCTCATATAAAGGAGGAGGTTATGTTAGAAAATGAGGGGGCAGAAGTCGTATGGGTGGAGTTCTTCACCAATTGTAAAGAATCCAGCAAATTAATTGTAGGCGTATGCTATAGACCCCCTAATGTAAGTGAGGAGGAAGAGACAAAGCTCCTAATGCAAATAGAAAAGGCTGCTAGTTTAGGTAAAGTAATGATAATGGGGGATTTTAATTACCCAGATATTGACTGGAACAACGGTACTGCTAGATCAGTTAATGGGAACAAGTTTATAAACTTATTGCACAACAGTTTTTTAGCACAGGTTGTTGAGGAGCCTACCAGAAAAAATGCTATTCTTGATTTAGTGATCTCAAATGACCCAGAACTTATAGCAAATGTGCAAGTCATTGAACCCCTGGGTAATAGTGACCATAATGTTATATCATTTAATGTCTGGTGCAAAAAACAAAAATATACTGGGGCAACAAAAACCATGAATTTTGCAAAAGCTAATTTTAGTGCCTTGAGGGCTGCCCTACAGAGCATTAATTGGGGCATTAGGTTTTCAGCTAAAAACACAGAACAGAAATGGTTGTCCTTTAAAGTGATATTAAATCATTACTGTTCTCAATTTATTCCCTTAAGGACTAAACGTAGAAGCTCTAAGAATCATCCTGTGTGGCTTAATACAGAAGTAAAGAAGTTAATGGGAAAGAAGAGAAAGGCATTTAAAAACTACAAATCTGTAGGGACAGAAGCTGCATTTAATGAATATAAACACTGTAATAAATGTTGTAAATCAGCAATCCGGAAGGCTAAGAAAATAAATGAAGAGTTAATTGCGGTGGAGGTGAAAACTAACCCTAAAAAGTTTTTTAAATATATTAATAGTAAAAAGATGCAGGTTGAGAGTGTTGCTCCATTAAATAATGGTACCAGTATGGTTGTAACAGATACAGATAAGGCAAATGTGTTAAATCAGTTCTTTTCTTCAGTGTATACAAAAGAGGAGTCTGGGTTCACAGGCTCACTTAATAACTGCACGAATGGTTCAGCTCAATCTAGTCTGTGGCTGACTCAGGATATGATTCAAAAAGCTTTAATACAAATTAATGTAAACAAGGCTCCAGGGCCTGATGGCATACACCCCCGGGTTCTAAGAGAGCTTAGTTCAGTTTTAGACCAGCCCTTATTTCTGATTTTCTCAGATTCACTGTCATCTGGTATGGTGCCTATGGATTGGAGAAAAGCTGATGTTATTCCAATATTTAAAAGGGATTACGATCTCAGCCTGGCAATTATAGGCCAGTAAGCTTGACATCTGTGGTGGGCAAATTATTTGAAGGCTTGTTAAGGGATCACATTCAAAATTTTGTCCTAATGAATGGCATTATGAGCAACAATCAGCATGGCTTTATGAAGGATAGGTCATGTCAGAAGAATTTGATTGCATTTTATGATGTGGTAAGTAAGATTCTGGATAGTGGGGGGGCAGTAGATGTGATCTATTTGGATTTTGCCAAAGCTTTTGATACTGTGCCGCACAAACGACTGCTTTCTAAACTAAGGTCTGTTGGGCTTAATGAAGTCATTTGCACGTGGATAGGAAACTGGCTACAGGATCGGGTACAGAGGGTGGTTGTTAATGGGACATTCTCTACTTGGAGTAAGGTTCTTAGTGGGGTCCCCCAGGGCTCAGTATTGGGTCCACTTTTATTTAACTTGTTCATTAATGACTTAGGGGAGGGTGTTGTAAGTAATGTATCGGTGTTTGCAGATGACACAAAATTATCCAGCCCAATTAATTCCATCCAGGATGTGGCATCCTTGCAACATGATCTTGACAAACTGGCAATCTGGGCAGCTAAGTGGCAAATGAGATTCAATGTTGATAAATGTAAAGTCATGCACTTGGGATGTAAAAATATCCAAGCCACTTATACCCTTAATGGGACTGCACTAGGCAAATCCATTATGGAAAAGGACCTTGGAGTCCTTGTAGATGATAAACTTGGCTGTAGCAAGCAATGCCAGTCAGCAGCATCAAGGGCAAATAAGGTCTTGAGCTGTATTAAAAGGGGCATAGAGTCAAGGGAGGAGGGGGTCATTCTTCCATTGTATAGAGCACTTGTAAGGCCCCATCTAGAATATGCCGTACAGTTTTGGTCTCCATCACTCAAACAGGACATTATTGTATTAGAGAGGGTACAGAGAAGGGCAACTAAGCTGGTAAAAGGTATTGAAAATCTTAGCTATGAGGAAAGACTGGTGCTTAAGGGGTGATGTGATAACTATGTATAAATATATAAGGGGATCATATAATCTATCTAATGCTTTATTTACCAGTAGGTCTTTCCAGCTGACACGAGGTCACCCATTCCGATTAGAAGAAAAGAGGTTCCGCCTAAATATTCGGAAAGGGGTTTTTTACAGTGAGAGATGTGAAGATGTGGCATTCTCTACCTGAATCAGTTGTACAGGCTGATACATTAGACAGCTTTAAGAAGGGGTTGGATGGCTTTTTAGCAAGTGAGGGAATACAGGGTTATGGGAGATAGCTCATGGTACAAGTTGATCCATGGACTAGTCCGATTGCCATTTTGGAGTCAGGAAGGAATTTTTCCCCCCTCTGAGGCAAATTGGTGAGGCTTCAGATGGGTTTTTTACCTACCTCTGGATCAACTACCAGCTAGACAGATATAGAGAAAAAAAAAAAAAAGGTTGAACTTGATGGATGTGTGTCTTTTTTCAACCTTACTTACTATGTTACTATGTTACAAAGAGTGGTGGTAAATGGAACATTTTCTAATTGGACCAGTGTTGTTATTGGAGTACCGCAGGGCTCTGCACTAGGTCCCTTGCTTTTCAACTTGTTTATTAATGACCTGGAGGTGGGCATTGAAAGTACTATATCTATGTTTGCAGATGATACTAAATTGTGCAGAACTATACGTTCCATATAGGATGCTGCCACTTTGCAGAGTGATTTGTCTAAATTGGAAAACTGGGCAGCAAACTGGAAAATGAGGTTCAATGTTGATAAATGCAAGGTTATGCACTTTGGCAAAAATAATATAAATTCACGTTATACACTAAATGGCAGTGTGTTGAGAGTTTCCTTAAATGAAAAGGATCTAGGGGTTTTTGTACATAACAAGTTGTCTAATTCTGGACAGTGTCATTCTGTGGCTACTAAAGCAAATAAAGTGCTGTCTTACATAAAAAAGGGCATTACCTCAAGGCATGAAAAGTCAGTCCTTAAGAATGATATAAATGAGCTGGAGAGAGTGCAGAGACGTGCATCTAAACTGGTTAGAGGGATGGAAGACAAATTATGAGGGTAGACTGTCAAGGTTGGGGTTGTGTTCTCGCTTGCGAGGGGACATGATTACACTTTACAAGTACATTAGAGGACATTATAGACAAATAGCAGGGGACCATTATACCCATCAAGAGGATCACCGTACCAGAGGCCATCCCTTCAGACTAAAAGAAAAGAACTTTCATTTGAAGCAACTATGGGGATTCTTCACAGTCAGGAGAGTGAGGTTGTGGAATGCACTGCGAGGTGATGTTGTGATGGCTGATTCAGTTAATGCCTTTAAGAATGGCTTGGATGATTTTTTGGACAGACAGAATATCAAAGGCTATTGTGATACTAAACTCTATAGTTAGTATAGGTATGGGTATATATAATGTGTGAAAGTAGGGAGGGTGTGTGTATGGATGCTGGGTTTTCATTTGGAAGGGTTGGACTTGATGGACTTTGTCTTTTTTCAACCCGATTTAATTATGTAACTATGTAACCCCAAAACAATATTTCAGAAACAATTAAGAGTTGACATCAATATTTTTTTAGATACCCTTTAAGATAAAACTGAACAGATTGCTGTATTATTGCAAAATTTTAAAAATAAGAACCAGACTGAGAAATGCGAATAAAATCTGCTGTTACGTGCACATGTAAATGTGTGCCAGATACATTAGTGCAATTGTAATAGACACATTCAATGCCAAAGGAATTGGCAGTGTTGTTCTCCCAGATCACAAATAACCATTAAAAAAAACAGTTTCTAGTTGGATGCCATGAGACATTACCACATTACCACAGTTACCCCCTGATTGGGCATGGCAGGGCACACAATCAGACTCAACAATGAGGACTCCTGATTATTAGACTACATTCTGGTGCCCCTCAAAGAAATGTAAAAACACACTGTTTATGCTGTATTCTCAGTAAGGACGATTTGGACACTAACCTGCAGCACACTTTAGCTTAGTCAGTACAGCTTGAGTCTGGCTGTCTCGCTCGCCTCTTTGCTATGGAAACAGAGCAAACAGAGCAAATGATTTATTACTAATGTTTGGATAAGATAAACCTGCCCAAGCACATGTTTTCCTAGTAGGATGCTGCAGGTGCTAGGTGGGAAGGTGCTGGACTTGGAAGGGAAGATGCTGACCATGGGACTTGTTGGGGTGGAACTTACCTCTGCAATTTCAGGAGTTGATTCTGCTTTACTGACATAGCTGAGAACATGAGACCAGTTCTGGAGATACACACTGACCTAAAGTGAAGTTGGAATGGCAAATGCGGAGATTAGTCTAAGTGCATAAATGACATGTAAACCCCCCTACACAAAAATGTAATCAGTGCACAGCCTATTTGAAATCTTTAGATAACTGCCACTCTGGCTGTTAAAAGGTTAACAGTAAGGCTGCAGCATCCCCTTAATCACTTAGAAAACCTTCTACTCCTCTAACCCACTCTGCCCCCTCCCTCAGGAATTAGCTTTGACTCTTGACTTAAAGGAGTGGTTCACCTTTAAATTAACTTTTGCTCTGTTATAGAATGTCTAATTCTAAGCAACTTTGTAATTGGTCTTTTTTTTATTTTAGTTTTTGAAAGATTTGCCTTCTTCTTCTGACTCTTTCCAACTTTTAAATGGGGGTCACTGGCCCCATCTAAAAACAAATGCTCTGTAAGGCTACAAATTAAATGTTATTGCTTACTTTTATTACTTATCGTTCTATTCATACCCTCTACTATTCATATTCAAGTCTCTTTTTCAAATAGGTTCATGGTTGCTATCGTAATTTTGGCCCTAGCAACCAGATTGCCAAGACTGCAAACTGGAGAGCTGCTGAAAAAAAGTGGAGAATTCCTATCATAATTACCATAATTCTCTTTTCCTGGGCACTCTCCTTATCAGCATTACAACCGGATAGGAGCTCCTCCCATTTCGCTCATAGACCAGAACGTCCCTCCCTCTCAATCTTTAATACCAACACCGGAGACCACCTAACTTGTCTAATAACAAGCATCTGGACTTGCCTGTTGTGGGAAATGCTGATATGGAGAGTGGCTAGGAAAAGAGAATTACGGTAAGTATGATTCTCCACTTTCCTGGCCACTCCATATCAGCATTACAACCGGATATACCGAGCCACCCTTAGGGTGGGAAAAAACACAACCAATCATGCTGCAAAAAAATTATTGACTAGAGAAAGCCAGGTGGGCTCCCGTTGCAAAGGCATGGTTACTTGAAGAGGACAAATCTAAACTGTAATGTTTGATGAAGGTTCGAGTCGAAGACCACCAGGCGACTTCACATATCTGGGAAGCCGGGATGTTTGCTAAGGCTGCCCAAGAAGAAGAGATTGCCCTGGTCGAATGAGCTGTCAGACCCTCTGGAGCTAGCTTGCCCTGGGCTTGGTAGGTCTTGGAAATGCTCAGGGTAATCCATCTGCTGATAGTTGAAGAGGCAGCAGCTTGTCCTTTTCTGCTTCCTGCTGGGACAACAAATAGCCTGTCGGTTTTTCTAAAAGGACCGGAGACCTCTAGGTAACGCTTTAGACATCGCACTGGATCAATTTTCTCTAGATCTTTATGCCCTTGAATACCCTCCGGAAAAATGTTAAGAGTGAGCTCATTACTTAAGTGAAAGGTTGATACAACTTTTGGAAGGAAGGATTTTACCGGCTTTAAGATGACTTTGTCATGCAGGAATGAGATGTGATCCTGAGCACAGGAGAGAGCCTGTAATTCTCCAACTCTGCATGCCGAATAAGGTCTTGAGTGTAAGGAACCAAAAAGAAATTGACTAGAAGGGTTCAAAAGGTGGCAAGGATAAGGCACCTAGGACTAGTGGAAGACTCCAAGCCCGTAGTATTTTTACCACAGGACGCCTTATTTTGAGAATGGCTTTGAAAAATCTCTGTACAGTTGGATCCGAAGTCTGGATATACCTGACATAGCTGAAATGGCGACAGTATGAGACCTTAGGGTTCTGTATTGTAAACCCTTTTCTAGACCGGATTGAAGGAAACCTAGAACGTGAGGGAGAGTTAATTCCTCCCATGAAAAACCATTTTGGATGCACCACAGCTGGAATCTTTCCCAGATCCTATAATACGAGGATGATGTGGAATATCGACAACTCCCCTCGGAAGTTCTAAATTTTCCATTCTCTTGCGCTCAATCTCCATGCCCGAAGGGATAAGGCTGCTGGATTCGGTTGAAGAATAGGTCCATGGTTCAGCAGATCCCTCCTTCTCTGAAGGGGCCATGGAGCAGCTGACAGCTTTAGTAGCAATGGGTACAATGGTCTGCCAGTTTGGTGCCATCAGGATCAAATCGATTCTCTCTTGGACTACCTTCTGGAGAGACTTAGGATGAGAGGAAATGGTGGGAAGGAATATGCTAGAGTGAAGGACCAGTTCTGAAGCAGGGCATCTGAGCCCTGGGCAGTCGGGTAAAATCTCCTTGAAACAAACATTTGTTTTGTTTTGCATTGAGATGGGATGCCATGAGGTCGATCTCTGGAAGACCTCGTTTTTCTACCAGAGTCTGAAAGACCTCCTGATTCAAGGACCACTCGTGACTTGACATGCAGATCACTCGTGACTTGACTTAGAAAGTCCACTTCTATGTTGTCCTTCCCTGGGAGATGTTCCGCCTCAGGAAGTTTTCAACCTGCCCAGGGGAATATTAACCAACTAGGAGGAACCTCTGTGGTCAGCAAGGACAGAAAAAAAAAAACACAAGGTAGGTGGTCTCCGGTGTTGGTATTAAAGATTGAGAGGGAGGGACATTCTGGTCTATGGGTGGGGATGGGAGGAGCTCCCTATCCGGTTGTAATGCTGATATGGAGTGGCCAGGAAAAGCTAAATAACTAAAAAAAACAAATAAAAAATTGCAAATTGTCTCAGAATATCATTCTCTAATCATAACTAAAATTTCACTCAAAGGTGAACAACCCATTTAAGAGCATTCTCAGTTCTTCTCAGCTCAGATTATTAAACACACCCTCCAGTCTAACAGCCAATGATTAGATAGCATTAATGGTTCCCATAGAAACTCTGCGCTAGTTGTTTGATCCTAATTTTTTTCTCTTAACCACCTCACCTGAGCTTATCGTAACCATAACATTGCTCAACCAGAACTTTTTATCGAAGTATGTTGTACCTGTGTAAACCTGCATTCTATACTGCATAAACTTTACAGCATACATGTCTTATTTGCAGATGTCAATGTTACTGATGATGTGTCAGAGGGAAAATGGCCGCCTGGTAAAAGCTTCTATTTGTTTTAGGAAAATGTTATGGCACTGACAAATGGAGGGGGTATATCCAGTACAAATGATGTGGCTCGGTTGGGGCAGATGTGCCCAACTTATATACAAGGTATGTAGGCTTTACATGTCCTTTAAGGAATTGGAGATAATGGTGTCAGATGCATACCTTGATGACATTTAAGCACATATTGATGACATGCTTGGCGCTTGTGCAGTAATCACGAGCCCTTGAGTAGCACTTTAAAGCATTGCTTAGGTCACCACAGTCCAAATAATGATCCCCCAGATCATCATGACCCCTCCTGCAAAACAAATATCTATCACATTAAGTATATGAAACATGGTATTGTGTTACCCTCGCTTTGCATGGCTCCTGCATTTCCCTATGGGGTTTTCCTATATTTCTGAAAAAGCTTTTAAAAACATGAGAACTACGTATCGAGCTATTCGTATTTTTTTTTTTTTTTGAATAATTCAATGTTTGGTTTTTTTTTGTTTGCACTTTTTATAATTAATAAATTAAATTACAATCATGGTTTTAGAGTTTGTCAGTTTAGTTCTGGTTTCAAAAACCTACAAAACCACTAAAATTCTACTTTTAATAAAAAAAGCCTCTATGTCTTGGCTTAGCTTCCAAATTCCTTTGAAGTAGATCTGACTTTTGCCACATACCGTATACTTTCCTTGATCGAATTCCCTTTATAATTTTTAAGATCAGTGTCCAGTTTCTCCAGTTTAAGAAGGGCTTTTTTGCGTGTTGCCTCCACCCACGTGGTGTCCAGAGGAGGTGGCTCCATTGAACCTTCAGGAACTGCATCTGGAGCATTCTGAACCTCTCTACAATTTTTAAAAAAAGCACAGATGTTTGAGACAAAAGACTCAGGAACTAGTGAAACTTTTGGAAACACCTGTTAAGCAAATGAAGCTGTAAATCCCCAAACTGGCAGTCAAATTAATTAATTATAATAAATTACCTAGAGGCTTCTGTAAGTTTGCGATGGATATCTTCATACACATCCACATTAAATGTTCTCTGCACAAAGGACAGAGCCATTTTCAAAGCTTCAACCCTCAGCTGAGGGCAGCGATCAGCAATAAACTGTAACCTCTCAATACGCATGAGACTGCTGTAGCTGGAAGCGTACTGCTCAAGATCCTGATGGGATGAACCAAGAAAACAATAAAATTAATGGGCACAATTGAAATCTTAGTAAACATAAAATTCGTCCATAATAAAAATGTAAGCATTTTTTAAAAAACGACCTACAGGAGAACTGACTCCTCTAACATTAATTATATTTAAGCATGATGCAGATTGTAGACCGTCATATTTCGAGACAATTTGTCATTGGTCTTTTTTTTATTTATGTGGCTTTTGAATTTACTTTTTGCTTCGCAGTTATCCATCTGGTTAGTAGCATTCAAGTTACTCTAGCAAAGGGGCAGTGACTTAAATAAAAGACTGGAATATGAATATGGGAAGACATGTACAGATAAAATGGTGGAAAATGTGCATATTCCAGGCATAAAACTCAAGTCAAAACTTGAATTTTATAGGTAAGCCTGTCAGTGAATAAACACATGGGACAACAGCTGTGAAATTTTGTGGTAAGTGTGACAATAGCTATAGCTGCTGTGATGACAAACAGTTGGGCAAATTTCCCCCTCCAAGCAAGAAAACTACAGCTTTTTAAATCTAAACACTTTTTTTTTTTACATATATAAATATATAATTTTTAAATTGTTAAAGAATAAAACAAAGAACTGAAATATTTTTTTTAATATTGAATTTGTTTTTGGTCATTTTCTTTCCTAGAGAATTCTATGTTGTTCTTGTGCTACTTCTTCCAGAGGCAATTTGAAACTCAGTAATGAGTAAAGAGTGAAGAAGGCCCTTTTTACAACTATATGCTTCAGAACCCATTCTGTGATTCTGTATTGCCTACCATTTTGTGACTGAACTGCTGTTGCTCTTAGACGTTTGCACTTCATAATCACAGTTGACAGGACAGTTCTAGCAGATCATTAAAGTCAAAAAAATAAAATCACATCAAAAATGTTTACCGTTTTTATAATAAACCTGACCGTACGCAGTGAAATACCCCCTTTGTTTTACTTGCTTTGAATGAGGATAGGAAACTTCAGACGGTCCCTAACTGCTCTGCAGGGAAACAGATTATACTTTCAAACGGCAAGGGGCAACCACCAACTTAATTCCCTGACCTCAAGCAGCTTTGTTTGTTTCCCTGTAGAGCAGCTGGTGACTGTGTTGAGATTTGTACCCACAGACCAAGTGCAGTCTGTAAAACAAAGAACTGAAATTTTATTTAATTTTATTTTAGACTTTAGTTCCCCTTTAACAGCAAAATGGCCTGGGGTGAACATATGAGAAATAAAAGAATGCAAGGTTTATGTTTCCTTAAAGCTTGTTATAAGCAAATAAAAGCTCTCTCTATTCCTTTCTGCCTACATACCAGAGTTGGGTTTTCCACAACATAATTGACATCCGGCATATTCTGCTGGTCATCTTGGGGGTCTGCATCTATCTGCATTGGTTCCACTGCGCTCTAAATGAACACAATACAATACAGAACAAGTCAAAATCATTGGCAAGAACAGAAGTGTTTCCCTAACACCAAAAGCACAAGAGAGGAAAATCTGATAGAATGGAAAGAGTAAATTCATTTTAAAGTATAATCAACACATTGTCATGGGGGGGGAGGGCTATTGACAGGAAAGTGTATAGAAAGCAGCAAAAGAACATAGGAAGACACACAAAAGGACCTACAGGAATCCTAAACTATACTGCCTGATTCTCCTACTCTGCCACATCTCCAGCTATGCACATGCAAGTTAAAAAAAGCCCTGTGTTAACACACAGTGTTTTGTCTGCATGTAGATGAATGTGCAGGATGCTGGAGTTTGCCATCCCTGGTACCTCATATTGCAGTTTGCATGTAGACAAAGAGGCATTAAGTCTGTAGTCTTCATCGGTAACCAATCTGAAGACATCTGAACTGCTGCTGTGGGGGTTCAGAACTGATCACTCCCTGAAGAGGATGCTGAGCTGGAAGTGAAGCTATCTGTCATCCTGTACTCACTTTTTGCACCCCCGGACCCTGATACAGAGTTTTCCTGATAAAGGCAAAAACATTGGTCAGTGCTATCTGCGTTTGGTCAACTCACTAAAACTGAGTGAGCAGAAAACTGTCAGGTTTTCTTCTAGATTCATTTTTACTCAGTATCAAGAGGAAATTCAACTACAAAACCTTTTTCTGTGCTGCCATTAAAAAAAAGGTGGGGTGGGGGGAGGATACTCACTGTAACAGAGGGATGTGCATTTTGTTACTAGGATACAGGATGAGTCAGGGACCTGCATTCTAATCCATATCACGGAGTTGAGGAAATGAGAGTTGGTGGAGTTTTGCAGTGATATAGACACAAATTGTTGTTTAACCCTTTAAGTGCCAGCAGAATTTCACATTTTGGTTATGCGAAATGCCAGCCGTTTTTTAAACATTTTATGCTCTCTCACTTTAGGGGCATTTCTGAGGGGAAACCTATAGTTTACTAGGAAAACTATACATTGTTTTTTTCGGTAGAAACTGAGCTTTCTAAATCTGAGTTTTCATGTATTTCCACCTGTGCAAAAATATTTATAGTGCTAAATACCAAAAAAAAAAAGAAAAAAATAGATTTTTGTACTTACCGTTAAATCCTTTTCTCTTGTCCTACATTGGGGGACACAGGCACCATGGGGATGAAGATCCTGTTGCTTGGAGAAAGGACACTAAAAGGTTAAAGTGGCTCCTCCTCCTCCTCCTGCTCTGGGCTTCATCCCCGCCTACCTCCTCAATCCTCGGTTTTCTGACCGAAGAAGAGATGACGAGCCCTACCAATTGCCCATGTGAAAAGAAGGAGCACCTCCCCAATGGAAGCTAAGCATGGTATGAACCACCTGCTGTTTGAACTTGTTGGTATTTGAACAATAAAAATTATATAAGATATTAACTGATCAACGTTAACTTGAACTAATACAGGGAGGGAAGGCCTGTGTCCCCCAATGTAGGGCAAGAGAAAAGGATTTAACGGTAAGTACAAAAATCTATTTTTCTCTTGCCTAGATTGGGGGACACAGGCACCATGGGGACGTCCCAAAGCTACCCATGAGGGCGGGACTTTTTACCCCTAGTGTTCAGGGAATAACCGCCTGCAACACTTTCCTGCTGAAGCTCGCTTCGGCTGAGGCGAATGTATGCACCTTGTAGAATTTGGAAAAGGTGTGTGTGGATGACCACACTGCAGCCCTACAGACCTGTTCTGCTGAAGCCTGGTGGTGAGCCACCCAAGAAGTGCTGAGCGAAGAAGTAGAATGAGCTGAACCCGGGAGGGTGTGGCTTTACCTCGTACCTCATAGGCCTTGAAGATTGTTGACCTAATACATCTTGCATTGGTGGCCTTAGATGCCTTAAGGCTTTTCCGTGGTCCTTCTGGTAAGACAAAGAGGTTGTCTAGCTTCCTTCTACTCTTGGTAGCCCTGGTGTATGTTCTGAGAGAACGAACCACACGTATCTACGTATGTAATTGTTCCAAATTTGTCTTTTGTTCAGGACAAAATGAAGGAACCACCAGGTCCTGGTTAAGATGGAACTCTGATACCACCTGAGGAAGAAAATCCAGGGTAGGTCTCAACACCGCCATGACCTTGAAAAAAATCAAAAATGGTGGACGACAGGATAGAGCTGCTAGTTCTGAAACTCGTCTAGCCGAAGTGACGGCTAATAGAAAACTACCTTAAGAGTCAGCAGAGGTAATGGAATTGAATCCAATGGCTCAAACGGTTGCTCATGCAATACAGAAAGTACCATATTGAGATCCCAGGGAGGAATTGTATGACGGTATGGAGGTATCATCCTCAATGCTCCCTGCTTACCAGCATAAAGCATCCTTACTGGCCTATAATTGCCAGACTGAGATCGTAATCCCTTTTTAAATATTGGAATAACATCAACTTTTCTCCAATCCATAGGCACCATACCAGATGAAAGTGAATCTGAGAAAATCAGAAATAGGGGCTGGTCTTAAACTAAGCTCTCTTAGAACACGGGGGTGTATGCCATCAGCCCCTGGAGCCTTGTTTACATTCATTTTTATTAAAGCTTTTTGAATCATATCCTGAGTCAGCCACTGACTAGATTGAGCTAAACCATTAGTGCAGCTATAAAGTGAGCCTGGGAAGTCAGACTCCTCTTGTATACACTGAAGAAAATAACTGATTTAACACATTTGCCTTTTCTGTATCTGTTACAACCATACTGGTACCATTATTTAATGGAGCAACACTCTCAACCTGCATCTTTTTACTATTAATATATTTAAAAAACTTAGTTAGTTTTCACCTCCATCGCAATTAACTCTTCATTTCCTTTCTTTGCCTTCCGGATTGCTGATTTACAACATTTATTACAGTGTTTATATTCATTTAATGCAGCTTCTGTCCGAACAGATTTGTAGTTTTTAAATGCCTCTCTTCTTTCCTATTAACTTCTTTACTACTGTATTAAGCCACATAGGATGATTCTTAGAGCTTCTACATTTACTTCTTAAGGGAATAAATTGAGAACATTAATGATTTAATATCATATCATAAATGATATGATTTAATGATTTAATATCATAAATGACAACCATTTCTGTTCTGTGTTTTTAGCTAAAAACGTAATGCCCCAATCAATACTCTGTAGGGCAGCCCTCAAGGCACTAAAATTAGCTTTTCCAAAAGTCATGGTTTTTGTTGCCCCAGTATATATTTGTTTTTTGTACCAGACATTAAATGATATCACATTATGGTTTATAAATTTGTTCCCATTTACTGATCTGGCAGTGCTGTTGCTCCAGTCAATATCTGGGTAATTAAAATCTCCCATTATCATTACTTTACCCAAACTAGCAGCATTTTCTATTTGCATGAGGAGCTTCGCCTCCTCCTCCTCACTTACATTAGGGGGTCTATAGCATACGCCTACAATTAATTTGCTGGACTCTTTACAATTGGTGAAGAACTCCACCCATAAGACTTTCTGCCCTGTCATTTTCTAACATAACCTCCTCCTTTATATAAAGGACCAGTAACACCATTTTTTATTTTTAGAAAAAAAAAAATGCATATACATTACTTACCTCCAATATGCTGATCTTTCCTGCTGTTTGGGTAAGACATCAGAAAAAACTAAAACCGGCACTGTCCCACGACGTCCACAGGGTCTCCGCCATCTTCTTGCTTGTTCTCCTTCTTCTCCCTTACGTGCTCGCTGCTGTCTCTCTCTTCTGGCACCCGACTTCCTGGTTTGTGATGTCACTTCCGGTTTTGTGACAGTCTTTAGTCCCCAGTGTTGTACTCCACACAGCCCTCATTGGTTTCATCTCTTTCCCCCAGCATTTCTATCTTCTCTTGCTGTTCTGTTCGATTCCCTGCCTTCCCCTGCATTTCTCTCTCCCCGCTCCTTTACCCAGCCGTTCGTTTAGATTGCCTGCCTCCCTCTGCATCTCTCTCTCTCCCTGCTCATTTACCCAGCCGTTCCGTTAGATTCCCTGCCTCCCCCTGCATTTCTCTCTCCCCGCTCCTTTACCCAGCCGTTCGTTTAGATTGCCTGCATCTCTCTCTCTCTGCTCGTTTACCCAGCCGTTCCGTTAGATTCCCTGCCTCCCCCTGCATTTCTCTCTCTCACCGCTCCTTTACCCAGCCGTTCCTTTCGATTGCCTGCCTCCCCCTGCACCCCTCCCTAATGTAGTAGGGCATGGCCATTATTTTTAACATATAGAATGGATTTCTTAAATAAAATTTTTTGCTGCTGTTTGGGTAAGACATCAGAAAAAACTAAAACCGGCACTGTCCCACGACGATTGATTTCTTAAATAAACATTTTTGATGTTACTGGTCCTTTAAATCCTGCTTAACAAACAGACATACCCCTCCTCCTTTTCTATTGCCTCTGTCCCTCCGAAACAACGTATAGCCACTGATATTTACTGCCCAGTCATGCGACTCATTCAGCCATGTTTCGGCCACACCAATCACATCATATTTTCCCTCCATCTCTCCTCTTTTACAAGTCAGACTCCTTGCATTTTAATACTGGTACCATATTGGACATATGACTTGTGGTCCTCCCTATCCTTAACAGTATCCCCAGCCAAATCTCCCTAGTTTAAAATCTCCTCCAACCCTCTAGCCATCTTTTCTCCCAAAACAGCTGCACCATCATCATTGAGGTGCAGCCCATCCCTAGCAAAGAGCCTGTAGCCGACTGAAAAATCAGCCCAGTTCTCCCAAAACCCTCCTCCCTACACCAATCTCTGAGCCACACATTTATCTCCCTACGTTCCCGCTGTCTCCTTAGCGTTGCTCGTGGCTCAGGTAATATCTCTGAGAAAATTACCTTGGAGGTCCTCTCCCTCAACTTTACACCTAGTTTTTTAAAATCGTTCTTGAGGACTTCACTACCTCCTCTAACTTTGTCATTGGTACCTATGTGTACCAAGACCGCTGGGTCTTCCCCAGCCCCTCCCAATAATCTGTCCACTCGTTCCACCACATGCCGAACCCTAGCACCAGGCAAGCAGCAGACTGTTCGGCATGTAGGGGCCTTACGACAGATTACCCTATCCACCTTTCTAATAATTGAATCCCCTATAACTATAACCTGCCTTTCCTTCCTTGCACTCCCCCCACCACCCGTATTAGAGCCACTGCCTCCCAGGGTGCTCTGAGAGTCAGTCTGCTCCATACACGCCAGTTCAGAGTTTTTCTCCCCAGCATCTTCAGCCAAAAAGGCGAATTTGCTGTTTTGGACAAGCTGTGGACCTGCCCCCCTACCTTTCTTTCCCCTCCTGACTGTCACAAACCTTCCTCCCTCATTAGCCTCCACTGCCCCTTCTCCTCCGCCCACTCCACTAGCCCCTGCCAGGGTTTTATCCTTGCATATTTATTTGCAAACGTGCAACGTTTCGAGGTTGTACCCCTTTGTCAAGCCTGAAACGTTGCACGTTTGCAAATAAATATGCAAGGGTAAAACCCTGCTTGAACCTGCCGTGAGTGCCAGTGTTTACTCTGTACCTATTTGATGTGGAGGGTGCCGATCCCCCCCAACACCGTGCACCAGGCGCTGAACTTCTGAAGGCCAGGGAGTGTGAGCGGGCCATACTACTCATCATGGGCCAGTATAACAGATTGTTGGACAAGCCCATAGGATGTAAAGAACATATTCTAGCCTTAGATATTCCTAATCATGGAGCAGATGACATTGTTTGTATCCTCAAGTTGGTACAGATATTCTACTGACTTGTGATCCTCTCACCAAATATGCAGTGCACTTTTCTCTTGATGGATATAAAAGTCATGGTTTGCTTTAATGTTTGAATGGGATGAAAATCATAGTAAGCTATGAAATAATGTGTAAGACTGTTTATTGGGCTTTGCGAGGCTGGTGTGAGATACTGATTTGATGGTAGCCTTTTATTATAGGTTTGGCAGAGTTAGCTGCTCGGAAGTATAAACAGGCTGCAAAGTGCTTCTTACTGGCATCATTTGATCACTGTGATTTTCCTGAGGTGAGACCGTTTTAACTTTTGTGCTTCCTTATGTTTGCGCTTTCCATTTTCTATATCTTGTGAAATATTTAAATACTTAGACTCTTTTCTTTTTGTCCACAGCTCCTTTCCCCTAGTAACGTGGCAGTGTACGGTGGGCTATGTGCACTTGCCACCTTTGATCGCCAGGAACTTCAGAGAAATGTTATATCCAGCAGGTCTGAATTTTTAAGAGGTAGTTAAATTTTCCCCTCTTTTTTTCCTATAATTTACATATTTTTATTTTCTGCTTACTGCAGTTCATTCAAGTTGTTTCTGGAGCTGGAACCACAAGTCCGTGATATTATTTTTAAGTTTTACGAGTCAAAATATGCATCTTGCCTGAAGATGCTGGATGAAATGAAGGTAATTTTTAAACTATTACTGTGTGCACTGTGTGAGGGCCTTTTGCTACTTTAAATATTATTTCATTATCTTATAAATTTGTTTTATTTCATATACGTTTTACAACAGTCTTCCACCTGTGGCTCTCTGTCTATTAATAAACTTACAGTAGCCCCCATGGGCTGTTATTAGGGTGCTGTGTATTTCAGTGATGATCACTTTCTTCGAAAATAAGATACCAACAAACTCTGAATAGATGTCTCTTTACTAGTCCGTGAATGTTTTTTGCCACAACATACTGTATGATCTCTGTTTTACACATTGAAATTTAGCCTGATCACTCTACCTCTATGAACTTCTTGGCTGATTTTGTATTTGTGTCCCTGCAGGATAACCTCCTCCTCGACATGTATCTCGCTCCCCATGTCCGGACCCTCTATACACAGATCCGGAACAGAGCTCTTATTCAGGTAATGTTGACTCAATTTTGATCCCTCCAATTGATAAATTGGAGGGATTGGCCGCATGTGGTTGTTGATGCATTCCCGCTATCTGCCCGTAGTGCATACATTATGATCCGATCATTGGGCCCCTGGGCCCACGATTGGATCAGCCCGATATCGCCCACCTCAGTGTTTTACCTTAACCCCTACAGATTTCTGAGCTTTTTTTACCCTCCTACAGACTATTTTCTGCTCACCTCTTACTTTCAGCTACCTACTGCTGTAGATTGCTTGCTTTTTGTGTTTCCCATATACTGCCTCTTGTGTTTCACAGTAGGGGGGTTATTTACTAAACTCCGAATACCCGAAATCCGTAAAATTTGTGATTTTTTGTGTTATAATAGGCTTTTAAAAGAATTACAAATTTTTCGGAATTTATTAAACCCTGAAGGCTAAAAAGTCAGAATATAAAAACACGGCATCTCAAACCTGTCGAGGTTGCATGAAAGTCAATGGGAACAGTCTCATTGATTTTTGGTTGTGTCGGGGTTTCTGGCAATTTCACAATGCTTTCAGAGCTTTCAGGTGAAGACTCAGAAAAATGCGGAGTTTTCTGGGAAAAGTCACGAAAAAATCGTGACAATCAGAGCTTTTCCCGCAAAGGTAATTTTCGGCAAAATGTAATAATAAATAAGCGTTAAAAACCGAGTGGCTTAGATCAGAGTATGTAGCAGCCAATATTGAGATAAATTCTGACCTTGGTAAAAAACGCCCCAGGTCTAGGCTTCATATACAAAACCGTGTGCGTCCATATTTGCGTATTTGCTATGCTTAATGTTCAAGTGTTTAATATATTCATTATCTGATTTCATCTTTCCCACTGTGTCTGTACACATGGTAATAGAGATAAACACTAAATGCAGTAAAAACTGGCCTTGCTCCCATTTTTATTGTCTTCAGAGTTGTTTTTCATTTCTCTGTGTGCAGACCCATTTGGAAGCTAACTAATATTGATTTGAGGTGGCTGCAAAGCACTAAATGGAAAACATGATTATAATACTCCTAATATGTGCTGTATTTCCCCATACCCCACTTCTGTCCATTACTTTTCTCCCTATTCTTTCCCATTCACACAGAAATACATGTTTAAAAATCAGAAATTTAGATATAAAAGCATTGCTTTAAGACCCAACTGCGGGGCTGGTCCTTCTGGACAGGGGCTTGGGGAAGTCGTTTGGGGGGGCTGTTCCTAAAGGGGGAAAATGTTCAGTTGCTTTCCTTAATATACCAAGGGGTTATTTACTAAGCCCCGAATACTCGAAATTCCCCGAAATCGGAAAAATTTGTGATTTCTTTTATAAAATTGGACTTTTAAAAAAAATCACAAATTTTTCGGAATTTAAAACCCCAAGGGCTAAAAAGCCCGAATATAAAAACACGGCATCTGAAACCTGTCGAGGTTGCATAAAAGTCAATGGGAACAGTCCCATTGATTTTTGGTTGTGTCGGGGGGGGGGGGTTTGGGGCAATTTCACAATGTTTTCGGAGCTTTCCGGTGAAAACTCCAAAAAATTCTGAGACTTCGGCGAAAATTCACTAAAAAATTGTGAAAATCTGAACTTTTCCCGCAAAGCAAATTATCGGGAAAATGTAATAATAAATAAGCATTAAAACCATGCATGAACTTACTGCACCACAAAGCCTAATCAAACAAATGATTTATGCTTTCAAAGTTGGCCACAGGGGGCTGTCATCTTGTAACTTTGTTAAACATCTTTGCCTGACCCTGCACATGCTCAGTGTGGTCTGGGCTGCTTAGGGATAGTCATAAACAAAGCTGCTTGAATTCTGCATGGCTGGTAAGTAAGACGGGGGCTCCCCCTGCTGTTCATAAGTATAAGTTTCCCTGCTCAGCAGTTAGGGACCATCTGACAATTCCTATCCACAGCAGTAAATCAAGGGAGAATTTCACTGCATACAATCAGGTTTCTTATAAAAACGGCACGCATTTTTTAATTAGAGTATATTGGAGATAGGTTTCTTTCTCATTAAAGAAAGTAAAAATGGGATTTTATATTTTTGCCTTTCCTTGTCCTTTAAGCAATGGTTTAGCCTTGAAACGGGGCCTGAACTGCAAAAAGTTTGAGAACATCCTAGTTTATTTGATCTTGTTTCTTCCTCAGTATTTCAGTCCCTATGTATCTGCTGATATGTACAAAATGGCAACTGCATTTAATACAACTGTGTCTGCTCTGGAAGATGAACTTACTCAGTTAATTCTCGAGGGGTTAATTAATGCACGCATCGACTCACACAGTAAGGTAAGATTGTAGACACTTTTATGGACATAATTAAGTGGTTATGCGTGTATATATATATATATATATATATATATATATATATATATATATATATATATATATATATATATATATATATATATATATATATCTAGAGCCGAAACGTTGAGAATAAAACTTCACCTTTATTTTTCAAAATGAAGTCCTTTGAGTGCAGCATGTTTGTTCACTGCATACTAATAATGTGTTGACCAGCACCCAGGCAGCTGTGGATTGTTAAGAGTGCACCAGCTACACAAACCCTTTTGAATCCTGAAAAGGCGCCAGTATTCAGGATGTGACGTCATAGAGTTCAGTATAAGTAGATACAATGTGTCAG
The DNA here is from genome assembly GCF_017654675.1 of Xenopus laevis. Taxonomy (NCBI): domain Eukaryota; kingdom Metazoa; phylum Chordata; class Amphibia; order Anura; family Pipidae; genus Xenopus; species Xenopus laevis. The sequence continues at coordinate 25,860,554 of NC_054388.1, read as the reverse complement.
TGCGCTGGGCATAATGTAGCTACTAGTGTCTCTGTGAATATCCTTAGCTCTATGGGCCCAGGTCAGCGTGAGTGCACAGCACTGTGAGTATAAAAGCTAGCGCCAGCTAAAATTTGTGTATAACAATCTCCGTGCTACACCCGATTGTGAGTATGTGAGCAGCCTGTCAGCCTGTGTGAGGCACAACGTGTAGCGTAGATCCACTTACCCGATGGGACGGATCGCAATCACTGTGATACAATGTAGCGATGACGCCCCTGCTACAGTAGACGGGCCAACTATCAGGGTCACTGTAATTAGTATTGTCGCTCGCAGCTCAAGTCTGTTGGAGTTCAGTTTGTGGCCCATTTCAGTTGGCTTGTGCTGTCCTCCTTCACACAACATGTAGCTCCGTCCAATCACAAGCAGCCCTATTAACCACGACCTCTTATTGCATCACACAACCAGGGAATCCCCATCGCTGCTCGGGGGACACTTTAACCCCTTTGCTCGTCTAGGTATTTGGAGGCATTGTCACACCGGATCTCCGAACAGAACAGCCCTAGGTGTGTCTGCGGCAAACAAGTGAATCACCTGCCTCGCGCTCACTCCTTTGTGGGCATTGTAAACTGTATGTACATGACGGGAAAGCTACTGACTCGTCGGTCTAGATGGTTATGCTTGCTTGGGAGCTTAGTGCTGCTTAATCCATTGACACACTGCCTAACTGTAGCCATACTTTAAGCCTTCAGTATATTACAAGACTAGTTGGTCCGTCATCCTGTGGGGGGATATCATGTTATCTCTATTAAAAATAAAATATGAAATAAACATGCAATTGAGGTAATGGTCTCCCACTTCATAAGCATAAAGTATGAAGCGTCTCAAAGTGTGGATATGACATAAGCGTCCTTATATAGTACATTGCTATGTTCAATGATATTAGCTTATCAAAATATGAATATATCATAGGCATCCTTAAAAATTGCGTTGCTACCTACAGTGTTGATAGCAATGAACCCTGAGTAGTACCTATAGGAACAGAACATCCAAAGCAACCCACAACCACCATCATCAAGGACCCATGATCTACGGACCTCCCTGCTTGGTAAATTGTAATATTACGGGTGCTTCGGTAGACTCGCTACCCCCTAAAAAGTGCAATCCCCTACCAGAGTCATCGTCCAAATAAGTCTTAATCCCACTGGGCTGTCACCCACTTAACCTATATTAATAAAAGGGGGACATGGGTAGTGTTTTGTTCAAACCCTTCGATGTCAGGGTGTCCAGTTTGTGAATCCACATGGACTTTTTGTAGCAATAGTAGGTCTCTCTTGCCCCCTCTTCTAGGTGCAGGTACATGATCGATAATCGTGTCGAAACTGGGGCAGGGTGTGCTTGTTCTTTAGCCAATGTTTTGAAATGGCTTGATCTGCTTTCCCAGTGACCAAGGTGCTTCTGATAGCACAGCGATGGTTGTTCATCCACTCTCGGTATGTAGTGGAAGCCTTCCCAATATAGTGTATCCCACACGGGCACCAGGCCATATATACAACATGGTCCGTGGTACATGTGACCCTGTGATTGAATTTTGCTCCCATCCTTGGGTGGGTGAAGTGCGTACCCTGTAGCATCCACAATTAGCACATTTATAGCAGCCATCCTTTAGTGGTCTTTGCAGCCAGGTAGTGCTTTTGGTAGGTTCCTTTAGTAAATCTTTCACCACTAATAGGTCACTGAGATTGCATCCTCTTTTATAGGCCAACATTGGGTCTCTTTTTCCAAGGAAAGGTAAGTTGGTGTCAGTGTTAATGATTTCCCATCTCTTTCAATGCTTCTTTCAACTGGAAACTTGTATCTGACCATTCTGTTCGAAAAATCATGTCCGGCAGGGTCCTTGTTGCTGTTCCCTGTTGCTGCTGGAGATCCTCTTGTGTATGTGCTTTCGCTCTTTCTAGTTTCGTTTGAATCAAAGGAGCTGCATATCCTCTCGCGGCAAACTGTTGGGCAAGTGTGTCTTGTTGTAGTTCAGCTGTACTGCGGTCCGAGTTGTTCCTTATGATCCTAAGGAACTGGGAGTACAGGACCCCCCGGGACATATGGGACGAGTGGTGGGAGTGAGCATGTATTAGACTTTCTGTCCGTAGGTTTCTTATAGAGGGTTGTCCCTATTCTGTCCCCCTCTATAATAATCACCACATCAGGGAAGTTGATCTGCTGTGTGTCGTGTGTCATGGTAAGTCTAATAGGTGTGTCGAGTGCATTTAGGGCCTGGTGTAGCTCAAGCAGTTCACTCTCAGTGCCTTTCCACAGGAACAACAGATCATCGATATATATTTTATAGAACAAAATATTTGTCCCTCCCAAAGGAAGTATATGGCCTTTCTCATATTGCTGCATAAGTTGGCAAAGGAGGGGGGCTACATTTGACCCCATTGCAGTACCCGCACTTCACCCACCCAAGGACGGGAGCGAAATTCAGAATCAATCACAGGGTCACATGTACCACGGACCATGTTGTATATATGGCCTGGTGTCCGTGTGGGTTACACTATATTGGGAAGGCTTCTACTACGTACCGAGAGCGGATGAACAACCATCGCTGTGCTATCGGAAGCAACTTGGCCACTGGGAAAGCAGATCAACCCATTTCAAAACATTGGCTAAAGAAAAAGCACACCCTGCCCCAGTTTCGACACATGATTATCGACCATGTACCTGCACCTTGAAGAGGGGGCAACAGAGACCTACTATTGCTGCAAAAAGAGTCTATGTTGATTTACAAACTGGACACCTTGACACCGAAGGGTTTGAACGAAACACTTCCCATGTCCCCCTTTTATTAATATAGGGTAAGTGGGTGACAGCCCAGTGGGATTAAGACTTATTTGGATGATGACTCTGGTAGGGGATTGCACTTTTTAGGGGGTAGCGAGTCTACCGAAGCACCCGTAATATGACAACTTACCAAGCAAGGAGGTCCATAGATTATGGGTCCTTGATGATGGTGGTTGAGTGGTCCTTTGGATGTTCTGTTCCTACTACTCAGGGTTCATTGCTATCAACACTGTAGGTAGCAACGCAATTTATAAGGACGCCTATGATATATTTATATTTTGATAAGCTGATATCATTGCACATAGCAACGTACTTTATGCTTATGAAGCGGGAGACCATTACCTCAATTGCATGTTTATTTCATAATTTATTTTTAATAGAGCTAACATGATACCACCATGGTGATTGGGGCAGCAACAGAGTTCTTCGGCCGCCCCCCCCACACAGGATGATGGACCAACTAGTCTGAATATACTGAAGGCTTAATGTATGACTACAGTTAGGTGGTGTGTCAATGGATTAAGCAGCACTAAGCTCCCAAGCAAGCATACCACATAGCACCTGGACCGATGTGTCAGTAGCTTTTCCAGTCATGTACATACAGTTTACAATGCCCACAAAGGAGTGAGCGCGAGGCAGGTGATTCACTTGTTTGCCGCAGACACACCTAGGGCTGTTCTGTTCTGTGATCCGGTGTGACAATGCCTCCAAATACCTAGACGAGCAAAGGGGTTAAAGTGTCCCCCGAGCAGTGATGGGGATTCCCTGGTTGTGTGATGCAATAAGAGGTCGTGGTTAATAGGGCTGCTTGTGATCGGACGAAGCTACATGTTGTGTGAAGGAGGACAGCACACGCCAACTGAAATGGGCCGCAAACAGAACTCCAACAGACTTGAGCTGCGAGCGACAATACTAATTACAGTGACCTTGATAGTTGGCCCGTCTACTGTAGCAGGGGCGTCATCGCTACATTGTATCACAGTGATTGCGATCCGTCCCATCGGGTAAGTGGATCTATGCTACACGTTGTGCCTCACACAGGCTGACAGGCTGCTCACATACTCACAATCGGGTGTAGCATGGAGATTGTTATACACAAATTTTAGCCGGCGCTAGCTTTTATACTCAGTGCTGTGCACTCACGCTGACCTGGGCCCATAGAGCTAAGGATATTCACAGAGACACTAGTAGCTACATTATGCCCAGCGCACTGACACATTTTATCTACTTATACTGAACTCTATGACTTCACATTCTGAATTCTGGCTCCTTTTCAGGGTTCAAAAGGGTTTGTTGTGTTTGGGGTTTCACTTCCTGATGACGGCTCGAGTTTAGGAGCCGAAACATTGTAATAAAGCCAACAAGTTTTTGTTTTTCACTAAAAGCCGTGTGTGCATATATATACAGTGATCAGTGCACCAGCTCTGGACTGTGTGTGTGTGTGTGTGTGTGTGTGTGTGTGTGTGTGTGTGTGTGTGTGTGTATGTATGTATGTATGTATATATATATATACACACAAATCTATTTATACACACAAATCTATATATACACACATATCTACAGTATATATAGATATATGTATATATACACACACATATGTAGAATTTTTAAACAAACAAGCTGAAATGCCGCTCCTCACCTTTCTTATTGGGTGCACGTGGGCTTAATTTACATACTAAACAAGGTAGCCCCAGCACTCTCAATATATAACCCCCTGAAAAAATATTCTTGCACAACTGAACAGTAACTTTCTTAAAAAAGACACTTTTAGTTACAAAGTTTGTACAAAGCATGCATAAGCTGATGCGCCCCGTCAAGGCAGTGTCCATGTGTCCTATTATTTTTTTCACTTAGGATAGGACTGACGCATGGACACTGTCTTGAAGGGGCACGTCAGCTTATGCATGTTTTGTACAAACTTTGTAACTAAAAGTGTCTTTTTTTAAGAAAATATTTCACACACACACCATTCAGAACAACAACATTTTACCTGGGTGCTATCTAAATGTGCTTTTCATACAAAAATTATTGAAGGTATAGATGCACACCGCAATTTGAAAAAAGTTAAAAAATATTGCTTTTATTTAATACATCATTAAAACACAGTACTGGTCAACGTTTTGGTCTCCACCTAAGACCATTGTCAAGACCCAAATGCATGTGTATGTTAAAACAGTTTTATAGGTCAAAATACTCCCGCCCACAAATAGTTACCCTAATCATGTATAACCTTGCTAAGGTATTCTAATCCATTTTTCACATTGCAAATTGTTCACTTAACCAAGATATAAATATATACTGGTAAAGGGTTAACATGGGGAGAAACATATAGATAAAAACTTGGCCGACATAATTATTGTAGCAAATAAATAGCAATTGTATCAAATCAGCTGTGACTCGAAACATAGCACCAAAGGATACAATGAAGAAAATTATGTTTCAGCTTTACAACATAGTATCTATGCCCATGCTCCAAAAAGTGTTTGGCTACTGGCTTCATGGTTACCCCATCTCTGAAAGCCGTGCTAATTGCAGAACGGTGCCATCCATCTGCAGTCTCAAAGTTTGATCTGTTTTGCCAACGTATGACAACCCACACGGGCAAGTTATCAAATAAATTACACGTGTAGTAATACAGGTAATATGCTGGTGAATCACCAATCGTTTACCCGTGTGGGGGGTGTAGAATAGATGTTCCAGGTGTCATGAAGCGGCAAGATGTGCAACTTGGGCACCGGAAGCATCCAGGCTTCAACTCTGATAGCCAAGTATTTCTCCCTTCAGTTACATAACAATCAACCGGATCAGTTTTAACCAACAAGTCACAAAGGTTAGTCCCTCACCTATAGCAAATCATTGGTGGTTCAGGCAGAATTTTAAACAAATCTATATCAGCACATATTATATTCCAATATTTCTTTACTACCTCACACAGGACCTTAGTTCCGGAGTTATACCTGGTACTAAACACGGACTTTTGCAAAAAGTGGTGCCAAATTCTTAATAAATGTTCCATGGATTTAATGCTACTTGTTATTGATGAAGTCTCCAAAAACCTAAGGGTAGTCCGCACTGAGATCACAGCCTATGAGACAGCTAATCTACACACCTTACGTGCCGATAGAGACACCAAGTGGATTGAGAAACTTGAACACCAGCTGATCCACTACACTTCCGAGCTGCACAAATTTAAAAGAAATAAAATACAGATCGTTACCACTGACTACCAAAACAGGCGAGTCTACAGCTGGCTCACTGGAGGAGATACGACTGGGCAACGTTTCAACAGACCGCATAGACAGCGGGTGGGCTTCAGCGGGTTTGACTCCTCTCCTTACACCTCCTCCCCTTCAGACACTGACTCCTTCACGCGAGGCAGGGGACGCCAGAGGGGCAGATCCACACGCCCTACAACTACTTCCCATACTTCTACTCCTGATCATCCGAGCGTTTTTTTAGGATCAGTCACCCGATCCAAAACAAGGGACGCCCCCACAAGAGACGTGGGGGATATCGACACAAGACCCCCCTACCCATACAGGAGGAAGTAGTCTTCAACCTGAGCTCCCATACCCTCAGTCCAGCTGAACACAAACTGCTTACTAAAGGCCTCTCTTTTGTACCAACCACGATCGTCAGTTCCCTTGATCTAATGATTGACATACACCGGTTTCAGCGCACTATGAAACTTAAAGAACACTTCAGAACCAAGACCACTAATGTCACATCTCCTTTTCGGCCTTCCAGCACTTTTGAACCCACCAATACGCCTAAGTCCATTGCTGCTTTCACCAGGCTCATGATGGATGAATCACTTAAACCCAGAGACCAGACTAACAGGTCAAACATTACCAAGGCCGAGAGAGAAGCCATCACCACGCTTGCCAAAAACGCTAACATCGTTATTAGAGCAGCTGACAAGGGTGGGGGTGTTGTCGTCATGGACTACACATCATACCGCTCTGAAATATTGAAACAACTGAGTGATACCTCCACCTATCAAGTATTGCAGTCTGACCCTACAGGCCACTACAAGAGAAAGGTTGACTCCATTCTAAATGCAGCTCTCCTTCAAGGCCTCATATCTGAATCCACACTAGGCTTTTTGACACAGGAGCATCCAGTATGCCCAATCTTATACACTCTTCCAAAGATACACAAACGCTTGAAGGACCCACCTGGCCGCCCTATTGTTAGCGCCAGAGATTCTGTACTCCAACCACTAGCAATTTTTGTTGATTACTATCTGCAACCGCTTGTCCAGAAGGGCATCACCTATCTCAAGGACACTGGTGACTTACTGCAAAAACTACAATCTTGCCTACCGGTTCCATCGAATACTCTTCTGGCTACAATGGATGTCACCTCTTTATACACAGTCATCCCTACAGAGCTGGGTATACAGACTGTATCTGACACCCTTTCCCAGCACAAAGATCCACAACGGCCCAATACAGGCTTCCTTCTTGATCTTCTCGGCCTTTGTTTGAGACTCAATTACTTTCAAATTCGAATTGAGCTATTACCCTACAACTTAGCGGCACCAGTATGGGCTCTAACGTGGCACCATCCTTCGCCAATCTGTTCATGGCAAGCTTCGAGGACCAACACATTTTCCCTCAGTATGGACAATTCATATACAGACTTTGGCGCTATATAGACGATCTTTTGATCCTATGGGTTGGCACCGAAGACCAGTTCACAACAATGGTCAGGGAGCTTAATGACCTCCCCACCCCAATTAAATTCACTGCTCAGATCAACTGCAAAGAAATACCCTTTTTGGACATCCTATTATCTAAACATGAAACCACATTGAGCACGACAATCTACCGTAAGCCGACTGACCGCAACACCCTGTTGCATTATTCTTCCTTCCATCCACCACATTTACTCAAAAGTATCCCATACTCACAGATGGTACGAGTAATACGCAACAACAGCAACCCAATACATCTTGCATCACAGCTGGACGAGCTAACATTACGCTTTCTACAACGTGGTTACTCTGCAGATGAACTGACAGAAAGTCGTAACAGAGCAGCCCCAATTGACTCACGCTGACCTCATTTCCACACCAACCCACGCCAAGAAAGCCAATGATGACCGTCTTACTTTTCTTACCACCTACTCGCCCAGTACCAAAACTTTCATGCAAACAATCAAGGATCACTGGACGATTATTCAGAGGGACAAAACTCTTCCACCAATCTTTAAACAGTTACCTAGGTTATCATACAAACGTGGCTCTTCTTTGAGAGATCTGCTGGTCAAGACTGACCCCCACACCCTGCTATGACACCTCCAAGACTTCGACCTGGCTGTCAACCCCCAGAGCCGGGTGCTACCGCTGCTCTGACTGCACCACCTGCAGACAACTGATCACAGGCTCCTCGTTCACCCATCCACATTCTGGCAAACACGTTGTGATCCAACATCGGGTCACTTGCACCACCAAGTTTGTCATCTACATCATCAAATGTCCATGCGGACTTTTATATGTGGGCAAGACTATCACCACCTTTCGAGACCGCATGGCCAATCACCGCTCCTCCATACGGACAGCATTACAAAAGGGCTCAGGAGACACCCCGGTCTCTCAACATTTTGTCTCCAATAGACATACCTTAGCGTCCCTTAGGAGCATGATTATTGACCATGTCCCGCCCCTGGCACGAGGGGGCGGACCGAGAACGGCGGTTACTACAACTTGAGCTCAAATGGATACACCGTCTGGATACCTTGAACCCCAAAGGACTTAATGAGATGATCTCATATGCTCCATTTTTCTGAACAGTCATAATAATCTTAACCATGCATTTCTGTTGATAGTTTCAATATGTTTACCTGATACACACAACTATATGCTACATCGATTGCTGCCAGACATGATTAACTGCGACCCCACTGGTTTTTCCTTTACCATGCGTTAGTTTCCCTCTACCCTGTGTTAGTTTCCCCTGTTTGTTACCCACCCCCTGTCTTTCCAATACCCCCCATGCTCTGGCTTCTGGCACATATGAGGCATTCCTTGTGGTCTCTTAGACCCTATTTGCAGCTAGGTGGATGTACCCCCAATGATACACTTCCAGTCGTGCACATTACTCGGAGGGTCACGTGTCTGAATGCCCCTGCGATCTCAAGGTGGATGACCGGACCCCTTGCCCAGTGCACTTCAGGTTACAGATGCTGGTTCTCTTTGAACATGTCCCCCAGGACCTACCATATTTAAACCTGGCTCCTTCACCATAACCTTTATTAAAAATAATGGTCTAGCCAAATTTAGGTTGAGCCATCTACTTTAACAGCATCACTTGGCATTACCGTTGGCTTGCTTTCTAGCCACTCGGACAGACTCCGCCTCAGCTCAGGAGCACGTATCATCAGCTCAGGAGCACGTACCATCGCCTCGCCACTTTCTGCCACTGCCGACACATACCCATACCCACCCTTCCTTATGTTCCTTCCTTATGTGTACCTCCCCTCGCAATTATCATGAGCCTGCAGCACGATACACATTCATCTCCCTTTTATTCACAGCAGACTATTCCCCATTCAGTTCCGTACCTAATACCTGTAGATCGCTAGTTGTGATCCTGTTATCTATTACTTTGTGATTATTTTTCTCCTGTTAGAAATAAGTGAACTTTGAACTTTGATCCTTGAACTTGATCTCGTTGCTATCCTTCCAGGCCCTAGCGACGCTCACCTTCACATTGAGTTTACAGCCAGCCTGAACTACACCAGATCTATTGCTGATACCACACCCCTTACTTCATCTCCATAATGACCATTCCCGGCGGACTCCACGCCTTGAATACAAGCGAAACCTCTCTGCTGTTTCCCCGACTGATATCCACGGTAGCTCTCAAACAGCCGCAGCACCACTGGATGCTCCACACCGCTGCGCACTCTAAGGCGCATCACGCTACGATCTCCTGCCTCTGATCTGATGGATCTCACGGCCCACAAACAAGGTACACCACGTTCCAGCACTTTTACGGCCGGACCAGTCGACAAATACAGGTAACCGCTGTGGAACCGCCATTACATCTGGTCACTACTTGACATTTCCCTCCATGATGACCCACCTGGCGATCAATGCGTTAACTAACAGACATCACACAATGTTTCTTTCCCTCAAGCGTAGATACAACTTTGTATCGCTTTATACATCTACTTTGTCAAGGGACTTGTATCTCTATTATGAACTCATATATTTTTATGTTGCATTGACTTTGAGTAACGAACTACCGATATTGTCTAAATTTCACTATTTGTGTCAAGTCAGCGTTGGTGCTTTTATTAATCTCTGTATATATTAATGTTAACATGTACTTTTTCTGCAATTACTGCTTGCCTTGATATGTATATATTATTAACCTCCCCTTTTTTCTTTGATGGTTTCACTTCACTTTACTCCACGCCCCTTTTGTTGCATACTGTTTATCCACTTAACATTCCTGACCTAATGACATCACTTTCCCTCCCTTCCCGCCACTGGGGGTTTAAAAGGTTGGTTTTTAGTGTGCATTTGTACTTTGAGAAAGGCTAGAGTGCTAGCCGAAACGTCAGTTTTTTGTTTAATAAACACCTTTTGTTTTGCAATTAAGACCTGTGTGTGCTCGCCTGTTTCCAGATATATATATATATTTATGTATGTGTATATATATATATTTATGTATGTGTATATATATATATATATATATTTATGTATGTGTA
>NC_054388.1:25840015-25842515 GCF_017654675.1 Xenopus laevis | reverse complement strand
CTATGTCAAAAAGATACAAAGTTGCTGGGGAATGTGTCAGTTAAAATAAACTGTTACATAGCTAACGGGAAAGCAGCTAGAAATGATAAGGGATCAGTGTGGGAGACAGAGCAGAAGAAGGAAAGAATGTAATGATGGCTCAAATTTGAAATAGTAGAAATAGAAAGTAGCAAGCCAACAGATGAAAAATATGTGGAAAAATCAGATGGACAAATATCAGAAATAAAGAATATTGAAAAGAGAAGAAAAAACAAAAATGAAAATAAAAATACAAAAAATAATAAGCTCAGACAACTCAGGCGAACAATTGAATAGGGAGGCTGAGCCTTGAAGTTGAAAAAGGAAAAATGTATATAAAAATAAAAATATACTAGGGAGAAGATATGTTATATTACGTAATTAACGAAATAAAATGAGCACTACGTTAAGTAGTGAGAGCCCCAGTCCAGACTTTTAAAAAAAGGTTAAACGTTAGCTTACTGTAGGCAACGCAGAGTCCGTAGGATCATGTTCATCAGATCTATGTTGAGGCGGCCAGTATGGCAGTGTCCACAGCACTGTAGGATTGTACGAAAGCTGACCACTTAAAGTGTAGTCCATTCGGTAAGTCCAGGTCAGTTTCAACGGTGTGGCTAGTATGTAACTCGTCTTGGGAAAGGAACCTCAACGAAATCAGGTTTCAAGGCTAGGGGGCAACAAGTCTCTTCGATCTGATGGCACTAATCAGTCCTGTGTGATACTGTATCCCAGTCGGGAAAGTTGTCGAACAATCCATTGATGGATGGCGAGCTTGGAAGAATCGGCTGATGAGTCGCTAATAGGATCACTCCGTCTGTCCAAATCCAGAGCAAAGTGAAAAAAGGTTACTACTTCGGGGTAGTGTCCGTCCGCGGTGTCTTGTACTTATTGGGTATTAACCAAGCATTACTAGCACGACACCATCATCAAAATTGAGTCGAGTATTAGGCTAGTAGTATGAGGCCTACATCGATTCAATGAGCCGACAAGTCACCAGTCATTCAGTCCAGGGCACTGTTGTAAATGCCGTGTGGTGCGGAACCATTGGTAAGTTAGGACCACCGACTGGGCAATACGGATCGATTGGCCAGAATGAACTGCCGGCAGTTCGATGCGCCTCCTTAGCCTTAGTTTGAACACCGGACCTTCGAGATGGGTATTGCCCACTAGATCAAGACGGTTGAAGGGCGAATGGGTTCATCTGCCATTGCATACTGAGTTGGCCGGGACACTGTAGGGTTCCGCTGTATAAAGATTGACTAATGAGAACATGACAAAAATTGACACGAATTAGAGACAAGTGTCTGGGTTTTGTAGTGGGCCGATCATCGGGAGCCATACATATGGAAAAGGGGATAATATTAACGAAAATAGATGTAAACCCAAAAAAATCAAAAAACAGAAAATGCAAAAAGAAAATATATAAAAAACGAAAAATGAACAAAAATATAAAAAATAAAAATAAATATAAAAATAGAAATAAAAATAAGAGTCCATAGAAAGTAATGCAAAAACCAATGGAAAAATAAGAGCAAAAAAGAAAAGATGGAAGCATAAAGAGAAGAGGAGGAAGGGACCACGTAAAAAAGAGATGAAAAAAGAAGCAGAAAAAGAAAGAATCAGCAGGTAAAAGAGTGATGAGAAAACAGCGTTAGCCAGGGGAGACGGGAGTGTAAGCAAAAAAAGTTGGTAAACCAAATCGTAATCGCGTCAAGATAAATTGGTGAGGGAGCACAACATGGAATAGTAGAAGAAGAAGGAGAACGAACAATGCGTAGAAAATATCTATTATGCTATAATCGAAAATTACTGCTGAAGCCAGGCTGTACATTTCGAGCACTTTTGCATCTCAGGGTCCAATATTCAACAATTCAAAAGATATCATTGATAACACAATTAATCAGTGGGAGAGAAAAATGGTTAGAAAATGGCAACCAATTAGACTGTTGGATTTAGTTTGAATTACTTGTAGATAAATGGAGCGTAAGATATAAGTTCATTCAGTCCATGTGGGCTGATTGTGTTCAGTCTGTGGATCCATCTTAGTTCACGCTGGAGCAACATCTTTTCCCGATTGCCCCCCCGAGCTGGTTGGGGAACATGGTCGATCAGCATACAGCGTAAGCTTGCCAGTGTGTGTCTGTGGAGCAAAAAGTGAGCAGCAACCGGTGTATCCGCCTTACCCGATGAGAGCGCTGTTCTAATCGCGGACCGGTGGTTGGCCATCCGTTCACGAAACGTGGTTGTCTTACCTACATAAAACTGTCCGCAGGGACATTTAATGAAATAGATAAGGAATTTGGAAGTACATGTCAGTTTGTGATTAATAGCAATAGGTTTGCCAGAATGTGGGTGATTAAATGTAGAACCAGTGATGAGATGGTTACAGGTGATGCACGATGGACAGCGAAAGCAGCCCTTCTTTTCCGTTTTGAGCCAAGTGGAGGTGGTGCCCTGTTGGTAACAATGGTTTGGGTCCGTT